>NC_056750.1:647311183-647343683 GCF_019279795.1 Protopterus annectens
GCTGAAAGTTCCAGTAGCTATGCAAAACAGAGTCCAAGCCGAGCTAGATAAAATGGTGCAGCAAGGTGTAATTTGTCCAGTTGATGAACCTACTAAATGGGTATCTTCAATGGTTGTTGCTCTTAAGAAAAGCTCAGATGATATCAGAGTATGTATTGATCCATGAGATTTGAACAAAGCACTGAAAAGACCTCATCATCCAATGTGTACAGTTGAATTAGTTGCTGATCTTATGCCAAATACCACTGTTTTTCAGTTTTAGATGCAGAGTGTTCATTTTGGCAAATTTTGCTTGACTGAAAACCTTGATTGCTAACCACTTTCTGTATAATAAAGCATATAAATGAGCTACACCGCCTGTTCATCTTCAATTGCAGCCAAGTTGATCAACAGTCGGGGTGTCACTTCAGCAGTGACAATTATCTCGAGCCAAGGGTTACACCGCTGGGTGGCTAGCTCTGTTGTGGTAATTCATTCGTACCACACACTCGCACACATATTCTTACTTATGGCCAATTTAGTGTGTCTAATATACTTTGGATTTTAATAGAATGAAATAAAACTGATTTTTTGACTGTACCTATGATTTCTAAATATTTTAAACTTTAACTATTATACAGCTACAAAAATCAGAGAAGTATATTATGCAGGCAATGTAAATCGTAAGGATATGCCTTATCATTTCAGGGAGATGATGGTAATACTTTACACATCACTGCTCCAACACCTTATTGAATTACAGTGCTGCAATTTTAGCCTTTGAATAAGCTGCATGAAAAACTCTCTTGCCAGTTACAATGACTCTTTAGCTCCCTGTCGAAATATTGATACTCATTTCTGAATGTCAAATTACCAAAACAATGACAATATAGGAGAAGAATGAGTACTGAAATGGAGGCCTTGTATAAAGTGATATAATAATGTTTAAGCAATTTAACACCTGCTCGTGTGTTATCCTCAAATATTAGTATTCACTATACAGATCTTTCAATCTAACCACCATCTTTTCAGAGAAGTCTAAACTATATGTCATTATTTTTTCTTTTTGATGGGGTTACCTTTTCTTCCCCACCCCTGCAAATCCTTAAGCTGCACCATGGGTGCCATCACCTATCTGAGCCCTTCTCCTTTGTGGGTGTGGATGCATGATCATGGTGTAACTATCATGCACACAATGATCATTATAGTTTTTCTTTATGTATTCCCCAGGTGTACAAGCTCATAGACACCTGCGCAGGGCATACAGACATCCACTGTGAGGAGTGTCACGCATTTCCTCAAAGGACATATATCCCTGTCATATGCTTCCCTTGCAACAAACAGCTCTGTGTGCTCTGCACTCTCCCTGAGCATGTATGCAGACGCCCCCCCCCCCAAAAAAAAAGGCATTGCCTCTTCCCTCCTCTCTTCCCTGCCTGCTCCTCCAGTGCCTAGGCTGTTAATTGATCCTGTATTACCTGGGATATAGTCAGGGCTTTACCCACATATGCCATTAAGCTGACCCCACAAATGTTGTGGTATGGGGTGTTCTAAAGGTAAGCCTTGCTCTACAACTAAAATGTATCTCCGCATATAAAAGCTCAATGATTTCCAGTTTCTTCCTTTCTGCCCCTTCTGCTATGTGGCCCAGGGCTTCACATAATCTGGGCTGTGATTTCATTAACTAGTCTTCTGAAATCTGCACAAACATTTTTTTCCCAGAAAGCATGCCCCATTGCAAGTTTTAATCAGTTTCCTTAATGACCATTTCTTTACCTGACATGTATCTCTCTTGGGTTCCAACTAAATCTTTGTCTATCTACCATTCTTGTCTGTACATGGAACTTGTACCACTTCATGGAGTTCTTATTACATAATTTCAAATACATCCACAACCCCCTTTTTCCCATTTTTGCATATGGGGTTGGGGTGTCATGTCAACATGACAGTCATCTAGATGTTTTTCTAAATTTTCTTAGTAAAGGTAGGGGATTCAAGCTGGTGGCAACCCCATTGAATAACAACTTTGGTGTGTCTATCTGGAATAAATAGCCCACTTTCACTGTATTATAATTAAAATCCGTTGTTTTTCTAGTTAATCTTAACTGTAATACAGCACTAGATACAGATGTCTGTCAAAAGTATTGTAATATGTACATTACATTTTTTTTTCACAGCTGTCTCAGTCACATAGCCCTAATGATGTAATTTATCCTGATCATAGTTCAGGTCATGTAGTCTTTGCTGTGAGGTGCTGTACGTAAGTATAAGCATATCCCTTTGTTCCCATATACAGAATCTGTGAAATAGAATATTACCTGTTTCTATCATAGACTGACTCCCTTGAATTCAATACAGTGAGACATTAAACTACATACTGTTTACCACCCTTATGGCATCATCAGAAACTGACACCAAATGACACAGGATAAGGAAGTAAATGGATAGAAATGCAGCAAACAGGAAATAAAAGCGATTTTTTAAAACTTAATATAGCTCAGCTGATGTAACTTACAAAAAAATACATACTTTATTATCAGAAAGGCCACTTTATGTGATGGAAGCAAAACAACAACAAAAAGAAGTGGAAAGAAAAGCTTTTCACAACCTTAAATGTTCATATTGTATCTGCTTCCAGTCTTTCAGTATGTATGTATACATTAAGCCACTTTATCACCCATTTATACATCTTCTGATGTACGGCCTGATTTTTTTTCTGTACATTTTCCATTCATCCTGCCTTTAGCTATACAAATGGGGCTTCCAAAACTGTGTATGGTATCCCTCTTAACTACCCTGAACAAAAGAAGTTCCCACTTTCCACAGGTGATGCTTTCCCCATGCATCTTGAATAGCCTAGTGTTTAGTTTTGCCTTCTTATATGGGTTGATCCCCCTAAGGTCATTTGAAATAATTGCATCATAAGCTCATTAAATATTTCCTATCTTCCATTGTATAGCTTTCTTCTAGGTTTTTGTTCGAGGTCCTTCTTGTGCTTAGCATCTCACTTTCTATATTAAAAACACTGAAGACTGTTACGTCGTATAGGAAGAGGAGAGCAGCATTTTCAATCAAAATGGAAACTTAACATCTGGCGCACTGGGTTTGGCTGATTTAATATCATTTGATCGAAATATTCCAGCTTTGCCAGTACAAGATCATGGTATAGTGGGGATTGGGAAATATGTCATTTTCCCCCACTGAAGGTTTGATCTTGGATTTGGTATATATAATTAGCGGGTCTATGACAACTCATCGTCTAAAATATTGAATGACTGTAACAGCGAAAATGCCATTCATAGAAATCCATTTTGTGGGGGGGGGGCTGTGCCCTCCCCCACACCCCCGCTAAAAATATATATACCAACTCTGAGATCGCGCTACAGTGAGGATAGGGCAAATTTCCTGATTTTCACTGTACCGTGATCTCAGAAACAGATTTCTATGAATGGCATTTTTGGTGTTGCAGCCATTCGATATTTTAGCTATTCGATCTGTTGTCATAGACCCTAATTGGGGTGGGCACAAAGATGGTGTAAGAGGTCTTGCCCCTCTTCAGAAAACACCATGCATGTTTTTTCTTTTTTTCATGTTTTGTAGATCAGTGTTTTGGTATTTGACGAGTAGGTGATCGACAAGTTGTTTTGATGGAAGGTTATTCTTTTATGGAGAGGTGTTTGTTTCTGTCTATCCTCTTTGCAAGTACCCTTATAGAGACCCTACTCTGAACGGAACCAGACAACATACCTGAATTTTTATTTATTTATTCCATTTGATAACCAGGTAGGAGGGCTGGTCTGCAGACCCTTTTCAGTCACATGGGCCCACAGGGCAACACTTTTGGTAACAGTGTAAACATGTATCAAGGTATTCAATGATTATATTAAGATGAAACACAAATCTCTAGAAACAAAACAGTTATGTAGACATTCACAATTTCCAAAACTTTTGGTATACAAAATGTCAATTGAAAGAAAGAAATTACAAATATCAGGACACACAAAAACAGTCAGGGCATGGTTCCAGTTTGGGAGAGCTTAATTACAGTATGCAGGTAATGGTTTGTATAACATATTTGGGTTCAATAAACTGGCTGTATTCATTTGAATACATGGTAACTGAAGAAATAAAGTGGACAAAACTTATTTACAGTATATACACTCATATTTACATTTGTGGAGAAACATTCACATGAGAAGAATTTTTTTATTTTTTTTTTTAACTATACTTGCCATATGTATTTATTTACACAAACTATGGCTGCACCTTAAATTTGTTAAGTGTTTAATGCTTAGATTCTTGGAGCCAGTCTAACTACACTTTTACTTTATAACAGGAGCAGAATGTTTCTTTGAATAAGCTCATTTCTAGTATATATAAGTGTCTAGTGAATTTTCCTGTCTGGTTTCAGAAGGCAAATGATTCAATATTGCTGGGGCTGCTTGGCAAAAACTCTTTCACCACCATTGGTTTTGAATCTAGGTTTAGTTAGGATCAGGTTTAGCTAGGATTATGGTGTTATCCGTCATCTCTTAGAGAGTAATATAGAATGTCTAATAAATAGTGCCAAAAATGTCCTTGTGGAACCCCTCCTATAATTACTAACATAAGCTTAACCACAGGGCATTTCCTTAAAGGATATATTTGTACTTCATTGAGGCTTAATGTTAATTTTTATTTTTGCTGAAAGATGAATGTTATGCTTCTTTTTTAACTGCAGAGTTTCACATTGTGCCAGCTGGCTGGCACTTTTTTTTTGGGGGGGGTTACCTTTCTCCACTGTAGTGTGACAGTGGAGTTGATATGCTCCACAACATGGGTGGTGTGTGGGGGGGGATACATACACAACAACACAAGAAGTTTTTTTTTCTGTTTTTTACCATTTTTTATTTATGATTCTTAGAGTTGAACTCTCGAACAAGCAGCAGTGGTGCAGCGGTAGCGTTGTTGCCTCACAGCAAGAGGTTCTCCCTTTCGATTCTCAGCTGGAGCACCTTCTGTGTCTTCGAGGTCGAGTGGCATTTGAAAGACATGCGTAGAATGGGCGTGCCTTCATTGAAGGTTGGGCACTGAGCTGGCACCTTGGCACCTGTAAAAAAAAATCTGCCAATCATTAGCGGACTGGAGTTCAGCTGTGGTGACCCCTAACCGGGAAAAGCTGAAAGAAGAACAACGAAAAGAGTTGAACTCTCGAAAATTTGCAAATCAAAATATGTTGACTCTATGGAATGCAGGCAAGCTGTCCCTTAGGTATGGAGAATTGCTGTCATGATAATCCTCCATAAATGGAGTCACACTACAGACCTAGCAGGGTTAGTAGTCTAATCCACAAAGCCATGAAGTGCATATCTGACATTATAAACTATGATATTAAAAATATCATACATCTAGACCCTCAGCAGTTTGGTTTTGTCAAATGGATATCATGTCTACTCCGTTTACTAAACTTCTCTGAGAGGGCCACAGAGACTTTGAATAGTGGTCATTCAGTCCACACAGCCTATCTGGATCTGGTAAAGGCATTTGACATAATCCACTATTCTGATATTATAAATAAACCAAAGACCTAAATGCAGAGCTATAAACAGTAACATAGATAATAAAATGGCTGAAAGATAAAACCCACATTGTTAATGTAGTAGGTGCCATATCAGAAAGAAAAAAAGGAACTTGTAGTATACCTTAGGGAATGGTGCTGAGACCCCTTCTATTTGGTATATATATCTCCATGGTCTAAACAAAAAAAAAAATGATTTGTGGCTATTGAAGTTTACTTGTGACCACAAGTCGGGTGCTATTGTTGACCAGCCCCTTGATGTGTTGCTACTACAGCAGGAACTAATCCACACTAACCAATGGTCTGTTGATAAAGTGCTAAATTTAAATGCAAAAAGTGTATCATTGTTGCATGGTGGAAAAAAACTCTCCTCTCCAACTTGCACCATTGCTTGAACCCCACTTCAGACTGACACAGTAATTGGCAGTCATGGCACCTGGATCTACAACTTACCTGGGTATACAACTTCCTTTCTTTTTAACATCATGTAACATTAGTAGTTATGAATGCATATTTAGCACAGCAATATCTAAAGGCATCTTATCCAGGTCAAAAGAAGATCTAAAGGCATCTTATCCAGGTCAAAAGAAGTTATCATCCACTGTACTCTTCTCTAATAGGATCAGTTATAAAGTACAGCTGCCTCACTGATATGTCCTTTCCCTCACACATCTCACAGTTAGAATGGTCCCAGTGTTTCTGAAAAAATGAAAGTTACTCGTTTAAAACCTCTGAGCTACCAAAACATGCTTGAAGCATTATCTCATTACTTTGGTCTCTTACAGATTGTTTTATGGAAATATTTGTCATGCATTCTGTTCCATTAAGAACCAACCCTGCTAATCTTGCATCTCCAAGACAAACAGCTCCTATAACACTAGATGAAGGAATTTGAATCTATGTCTATATATAAACGAGACACTGGAATAACAGATTTGTTAGCCAACATTTATTCAATCTCTATAATAAACTGTTCTTGCATAGTAAACTGTGTGAAACTCCTTGACCCTGCAAGACTAACCTTGAAGAGTAGATGGATGTCCACAGATTCATCCTATTCCTCACTTGCTTTACTCATGAAGTAAAATGTACATCATAATGACGGGTATTAATGAGGAGCAATGGTCTCACAACTTTTTTTGCAATTCTTTTGGTACTATGATCCTACTAACATGTCTTTCATCAACAACATGCTGCAGGCAAGTCCTAAATTGCCCTAAATTAAATAAAAAATAAGGACATACTTATGCTGACCACATTGTTCTTCCAAAGAGATATTTCATCGTCTTCATACCAAAGCCTTAATGGTTAGTGTTATCAAAATGTCAAAACAAAATGAGAAATGTGGGAATTGTTTCTGTCTCAGCTTCCCTCTCATGTACCATGATTTACAGTAGGTGTAGCACTATGAATTTTTGGCCTCAGCTTTTGCTGTGCTTCCATTAGCTGTATTGATTTTTTCTTATATTCTATTTCCTTTCTTTTGGGTTTTCTGCTATGATACACCGATTAGACCGAACAGCTAAGAAGGGAGGTGGGTTAGCAGTTCTTTACAAAAATACATTGTGTTAATAGAGATCCAGTTCAACCACCCCCATGTAATAATGCAAAAATCCTCATTACCAAACTGAAAAGTAACAATAGTAAGAGTAACTGAAAAGTAACAATAATAAGAGTATAAATATTGTCTCTGTCTACATCCCCCAGGCAATAAAATAAGCACTCTGGAAGATATAGGTTCATAGGTGTGTACTAGGCTAATGGCCCTTGAGCCTTTACAAGCCTAGCCCATAGGATTACCCTGGCATCGTGCCACCCGACCTTAGTTCCCAGTGCCTCTGTCGAGTAGAGCCACTGGAGTGATCCCTGGGGTGAATTTTCTATTTCCCATCCACTCATCAAGATTTCTGTTGAAGAGGGCCAGTGAGGTGCTCTGTTTGACATGTAAGGGAAGTCTATTCTATAGCATGGCCAGTCTCTGGGTTATGAATCTGTCCCTCCAGCTTGTTCTGTTGATTGTGGTATTGAGGTTGAGGTCTCTGGAGTGTGTGGTATGGAGGGATTGGGACTTTTTAGATGTAGAATTTCTAACAGAGCTGGATCAGACATGGATTTGTAAGTCAAGCAGAGATTGCCTCTAAGTAGGCGATATGAGACAGAGAATAGTTGGAGTTTTATACACTACCTACCCTCAAGAAACCATTGTTCTTGGTGACTTTAACACTGACTGGTGCACCTGCTCAGCTGAATCCCATGTCACCCATATAAATCTGTTTGGGTTCACACAAATAACCTCTCCCACTAGGATTAGTGATCCCACCAACATGGAAAGTATCTCAGATTGGGTACTTATCAATAGCCACCCAAGCTTGTATACAGCTGGGACACTCCCCGATGACCTAAGTGATCATTCATTAACTTATATTATTAAACATAAGGCCAAAACCCACCACAAGACTACATACAAAACAATCAGAAATAACTTCAATCCTACTAACTTCCTAAATTAACTTAAATCGGTCAGCTGGTCAGTCCTAAAGAATCTACCACTAGATGAAGCCATAACTTTTTAACAATAAATTCCTGAGCATCCTCGACTCCCATGCTCCTACATGTACTATAAAGACTAAATCTAATACTGCTCCATGGCTCACAAAGGAAACTAAGATAAACATCAAATTTAGAAATATAGCCTAGACCAAATGATGAACAACTAAAGCCCCCGTCCACTAAGTGAAATATTGTCAACTTAGAAATGATGCAAAAAAATTCATTTTGCTAGGGAAAAAAAAAAAAAAACTACCAGAACCTCCATCTTAATCACTAAATAAATCCCCAAAAGTTTTGGGCAGGTATTAACCAACTTCTTTATCCAGGACAATCTACTTACCCCAACCTCATCAAACTACACCCATAAATCCCCAGAAACTGTTGCCATTGCATTTAATAACTTTTTCACTGAAACTATTCAGTCCTTAGCTAACCAACTTACTCCCACCCACTCTAGGTCTACCATTACCACTAACACACCCATTTTTCATCCCCCCTTTAACTTCCAACCTGTCTCTACCACTTTTATCCGATCCCTTATAAAAAAACTAAAACCAACCACCCTTCCTGCTGACCTCCTTACTGCAGAGTACCTACAAAAAGCTGCCAATGCCATAGCCTTCTCCATTTCTATCCTAATGAATAGAGCACTAACTGATGGAGCTATCCCCTCAATCTGGAAAATATCCCACGTTATCCCACTCCACAAAGGTGGAAGTTCAACAGAACTGTCCAACTACAGACCCCATTGCTATTCTCTCACCACTAGCCAAATTAATGGAGAGGTGCGTTCATAAGCAGCTTATGGACTATCTCATTCAGAACGGTCTGCTTGCCAACTTTCAGCATGGCTTTAGGCCACATCACAGCATCACCTCCACCCTCCTTTCTTTTACAAATACCATATTCCAAAATAGGAACAACAGGCTATCTTCAGCCCTATTTCTAGACCTGTCGAAGGCCTTTGATATGGTCAACCACAAATTACTCATCCATTCCTTAAAATCCATCTCCCTAGATAACCATGCTATTCAGTGGTTCTCATCCCATCTGAATGGCAGACAACAGGCTGTATTATGGCAGGGCAAACTGTCCACTCTGCTGCATCTCACCCTTGGTGTGTCCCTCAGGGCTCTATTCTAGGTCCTCTACTCTTTTCTGTCTTCATCAACAGTCTTCATACTGCCATCCCTCATGCAACCTGCATTCAATATGCTGCAGACAAATTACTCATCCATTCCTTAAAATCCATCTCCCTAGATAACCATGCTATTCAGTGGTTCTCATCTCATCTGAATGGCAGACAACAGGCTGTATTATGGCAGGGCAAACTGTCCACTCTGCTGCATCTCACCCTTGGTGTGTCCCTCAGGGCTCTATTCTATGTCCTCTACTCTTTTCTGTCTTCATCAACAGTCTTCATACTGCCATCCCTCATGCAACCTGCATTCAATATGCAGACAATTCTACTCTGATCTGTACAGCCTCCTCCCCTGCAAACCTTAACACAAAACACATTTAACATAGTTGAAAATTGTTTCTCTAATCACCATCTGTTAAATCCCCAAAAAAACTAAACTGCACCTCTTTACCCCCACCATTAGATCCACCCCATTTTCCTTCTCCATAACATCCAACAACAGTACCTCTATCTCTCCAGATGACCATACTAAGCTTTTAGGCATAATAGTGGACAGTAATCTCAGATTTGATCTGCATATCAATAAACCTATAAAACATTAATAAGAAGCTTGGTTCATTATATAGAAGCAAAAATTTTCTAACTCCATTAGCTAGGACTGCAATTGCCCACTCACACCTACTCTCTACCCTTCTATATGCCTCCCCCATACTCTCCAATTTGAGCAAAACTGAACTTAGTAAGCCCTCTCACTGTTACAACCATATTGCCAGATTTGCCATAGGCTCAACAAATAGGACACATCACAGTCAAAACCTCAGTCTTCTCGGGTGGCTAGAACTGCCTAGCCTACTTCTGTTCAATCAGCTTATAGTAGCACACAAAATTCTGTACTACCCTGAAAATACTCCGGCACTCAAAAATATCATAAAGCCATACAGTAATTCAAGGCAGCTACGATCATCCAATAAACTGTTGGTCCAAACCCATTAACTCAGCCAGCAACCCCCTGTTTGCCAGCGTTGTTGGTAAAACCTGGACTTCACTTCCATCTAACCTTACCCTCGAACCTTCTTTAAGTCTCTTCAAAAAGGCCTCAAACAGCATTTTAAAGAGCACTGGCTTTGTCCCTGTACTAACCCTGATTAATCACTACTTATTCAATGCCTTACTTAAATTAATATTGTATGCATCTCTTGCTCATAATAGCTTGCTGCAACCTGTTGTTTTTGTATACTGTTACACACTGTGTATATTGTGAGTACCTACTAGAGGGCTTTGTAAATATGTTTGACTCATATCTGTTATGCTCTATCTGTGTTATCTGGAGCTTTTCTCCCCGGGCCTCTGCTGAAAATGGACATATATCCAGTTGCACTATCCCTGTCAACAAATGTAAAATAAAATAAATAAAAATACAGAAATTCTTAAATGAAATATATTACAAATTAACTGAGTAAGTCTATACAAAGTTTCTTAGTGACCAAGTATATGGGCTGTAGTATCTAATGAACTACTATTCACAAAAGAAGAAAGTGCCCTTCTCTTGGGTTTTCTGCTATGATTATTTAAAGGCAAGCATTATGATTTTAGTGTTCAGAGGATTAGCAGTAGTCCCAATGACTGCTGTCTACAGCATACCTCTCAGCCTCAAAGGAAAAGATATCTGGACAAAGCCATAAATAACGGGGGACAAAGTCTCAAGAATAGGGGTAATTTTTAAATATTGCTCTTATAAACTTAGAAAGCTGATAGAATAACTGGTTTTCACATTAGCATGAATTCTGATGGGTATGAAATCTGAAACTTGAGTGTCTGTCATTATTTTATGACTTCAATCTTCAATGCTTTGCCAGAAAAACAAAAGCAAAAAAAAAATTATGAGAAGCAAACCATATACATGAGGTGGAAATCTGGACAGTTGTGAGGTATGGTCTATAGCATAAGAAACTTTGAATGATATCCGTCTTGTCATTTTGCATCAAAAGGATTACAGCTTTCTAAGTCAAAAGGATTGCATGTTGCAAAAGACAAGTAATCTCTGTGGTATCCTCAAAGTCTCAAACAACCCACTAACCAAGTATAGTGGGTCCAAACACAAAACAGCGTACAAAACTTCTGTCATCTGGCAGAAATCCACTGTGGATGTAAAAATAATGCACTATTCCATCTTTATGAAGGGGGGTTTATGATTTGTTTATCCAACATCAGATGTCTTTGAGTCTGACTATGTTATTATCTGGGAGAATGTGGAGTCCAACAAGAACAAATCCATTTGTATTATAGATTTTATAATGAGGTGGCTATGAGTGCAGCATTGAGGAACTGTGGGAGGTGGTGAGGGTATATCATACCTCTCAACTTTTCTGGGCCTGACAGAATAGGGGGAAGGCCCAAAAATAGGGACAGATTTTAAGTACTGCTCTTATAAACTTAGAAAGTTGCTAGAATAACAGGATTTGTCTCATCATGCATGAAGGATATAAAGTCTAAAACACAAATGTATGTCATTGTTTAGTGACTTCAGTCCTCTGACCATCCCAGTCATTTCCCAGAAAATCACACATTTTATGAGGAACAGATCAAAAATATGAGGCAAAAATCTGTACAGTTGAGAGGTATGAGTTCTATGGAGTTTTTGAATATAACTGCTGTGCAGCCCCCACATTTCTGTTGTCTATCAGATATGATATTATATCCTTGGAGTATTTCATTATTGTTTATTTTTGGTTTTAGCCAGGTGTGTTTGATACTATTATGTCAAGGTTATAGTGTTCTATGCATGCATGAAGGTATAGATTTTTATCAGAGATCTTTGGAAGTTTGTTGCACAGGAAAAGATTGGGACCTTTAATGAGCAGAGGGAAGTGAGTTGGGGTTATTTGGGTAGAGGCAGTCGGTATGGGATGTGAGATAGTGGTGGGGCCAGGGGTGGAATGAATGCCATCATTGAGTTTAAGTTTGATGGCAGTATTATGCGATAGATGGTCAGTTTGGATTTGATTGTGCTGATTAATATTTTTCTCCTTTGTATTTAAGTATTTAGTCCTGCTACTCAGATATATACTTTTATGGAACCCTGAAAGTATAGTGACCCAACTAATCAACATAAAAACATAAAAATATGTCCAGACAACTACATGGAAAATAGTTTTTATATCAGACATTGGGGGATTGTTTTAATACAGGAATAATAAAGTAGGAATAAGCAATGGGCAGCACATAAACTACATTGTAGAATATATATGATGTTCTGTAGTCCTATCTCGCCTTCATTCTTACATATGGGTTCGGAGCCGATCCTTGGCTCCAACTCAGCCGATTACAAAGCTCGAAGTCTCTAAGTTGGCTCGTGGCAAGGTAGGTATCCCATAATGCACTAGTAACAATCCCCAGATCTTGTTTGCCGTTCTACGAGTTCAGAAGTGTTCTCTTTCTTGGCCATGGCTAAGTTAGAATATTTTCTTCTTCAAATATTTATAGTGATCTTTTTTGACTTTGATAGTTAGTTTAGTATTAATACCTTACTGTTGTTAACTTGCAAGTAGTTAGTGTGTTTCTGAAGTTTTATTGCAAATTGTTGCTAATTGTTGGCCGTCGCTTCCACAGGCCTTCCTTAGTGGTATCCCTTCATTTCTATTTTGCTAGTATTGCTAATTTTTTCTTAGGCATAGGCCCGTTTTTTAGTTAGGACCTACTCTAACCTTTTTTTCTGTTGCTTGTTTATTCTTTATCTCGCCTACCCCTCTGTTCAGGGCTAGGCCCGTTTAAGTTAGAGGAGCTAGTCCTCTATTGCCTTTCTCCCGTGTGTGTTATTTCTTGAGCAGAGCTAGGCCTGTTTTAAGTTAGAGGACCTTGTCCTCTCATCTCATTATCTTTCTACTTTTATAGTCTGTGATTGTTGTTATAGTTAGGTCTAAAGAAACTAAAGACCATGAACCTTCGGGTTTCAAGAAATGCCTAAAATGTTCACACAAAATGTCCCTGACTGATAGGCATAGTATTTGTGTTTATTGTTTGGGAGCCATACATCTACAGGAGACATGTACTTTTTGCCATTCTTTTAGTTCTCGGGTTCTCCAGGAAAGGAAGAACAAAATGATTTTGAAAGGTCTCCTTAAACCTTCTTTTGAGGAGGATTTAGCTGGTTCTTCCTCTTCTCACTCCAGGTCTCCCTCTTCTAAAAAAGAGAAGGTTAAGTCAGTGAAAAGACAGTCTCCTACACTGACTGCTAAATCAGAACCTCCAGAGAAAGTTGCCAAAATTGACAAACCTTCTACCTCTTCAGCTCCTCTGCCTTCGGAGCCGGTTGAGGTTATTGATATAGACCTTCCAGTTTCGGCCCCAAGTTTTTTGGAACCTATAGCTGGATCTATACCTCGGAGCCAGTCAAAAGACTTATTACCGGTATCCCTGACTCTCAGATCTCCAATTTTGCAGAGGTCTCAATGCCCTACCTTGTCTTCCAGATCCTCCAGGAGTCTTTCCAAGGAGGATGTCGAGAGGGTAGTGCTTAGACTTTTGAAGCAAATTTGTTGTTGGCTCTGATCCAATCAGTTCTGGAGCAGTCTAAGGCCATATTTCCTGCTTCTGTTCCTCCTCCGAGCCATGCCAGTCTTTTGGAGCCAGATCTATCAGTGCCGTTGTGGAACCATCAGTTCCAGCACCCCAAGTGGCTTTCTCTGAGCAGAGTTCTGCTGTGACACCTTCGGTGCCATCCCTGGTGTCTAGGAGCCGAAGCTCACCAGTTGGCCCCGATGGGGATGCTTGGACCCCGAACTATTTCGGTTCTGAGCCTACCTCTCGGTGTGTCGGCTCAGCTGATCTCAGATCCTACATCTGTCTCAGAGCCGATTGCTTTGGAGCCCGGGGTGGCTACTGCTTCTTCGGAACCGGTGGTGTCCTCAGAGCCAAGGGAATCTGCTTTATGGGTGATGAGGAGTGTGCTGTTTAGATCTTCAGCTCTACACAAAGGTACCAATGTTCTTCCCCCTCAAGCTTTGACCTCTGTCTCAGCACCATCACTCTCTCATGACAGCAGAGACCGGCAGACTCAGGAGCCCCTCTTGGGTGGCCCACAGTCTTCTGAGACCTCCCTAGAATACCCTTCTGAGGAGCCTCCTCAGAAGAAAACTTGCAAGAGGAAGCATGTAGACTCCCCTGATGAGTCCACCTCTGACATTGACCTCGAGGAGACAGAAGTGTCCCCTAGGTCGTCCTCTGATAATATCTCCTTCATAGATATCCTAGAGATCTTGAAACAGAAAGGTGTCTGGCCCACCATCACCCCTTCTAATGAGGAGTCAGTGTACTTGAAGGCTTTTGGGTCTCAACCTTCAGCCTCTTGGGTGTCTCCACCTTTCGATGAGCTGTTAGATTTGGTGAGTCAAGAGGTGTAGGAAACTCCTGACACCGTGGAACCAGTCCCCAGAAGGCCAAACAAATTCCTTTCAGCTCCTAGGGAAAAAGAGTTTCTGACCAAAGGTGTGCCTGTAGATGCCATGGTGATGGCAGCAGCCACAAAGAAGGAACTAGCAGAGACTTCCTCATCTGTCCACCCACTGAACAAAGAGTCTCGAATGATGGACCGATATGAGAAGCATATTTTTTCTTCAGCGGCTTTTACACTCAAATCGCTGAATTACCTCACCCATTTTACTAGGCTTCAAAGAGATCTCCTAAAAGAGCTAAGAGATGCTCTCCAAGGTACTTTAACTGAAGGAGTCCCTGAGAAGGTTACTGCTCAGTTATCCACCTTAAACTCTTCTATGAGGCTGATATCTTATGCAGCAGATGGAGCGAGCAGGGCAGTGGGTTCAGGAGTTTCCCTTAGGAGATGCTCCTGGATGCGTTTATGTAACTTTGTGGAGCCCTTCAAATCTGCTTTTACCAATGCCCCTTTTGACGGTTCCTCTCTGTTTGGACCAAAGGTAAAAGACACACTCACCAGATGTGAGCAGGAAGGGAAGACTCACTCTGCTATGGGAGAACATTTTTCCGCCCCTTCTATACCATACCCTAAAGGTCAGAGGGGGGGAAATGTGGTTCATGAAATCATTTTTCCCAGACGCACAAGGTGACTCCTTCTCCAGAGGCAGAGGTGGAGGAAATTGTGGTAGACATCACCCTAGAGGCAGAGGGGAGGTCCGCAAAACCATGGTGACCACAATTCTTTTTGTGGATGTCCCTATCAGCACTTCTGAAGTGAGGCCCAGCTGTGCTTCTCTGGAGCCAGTCGGGGGTCACTTATCTTTGTCCCCAAAAGCCTGGCACGACATCACACAAGACAGGTGGGTACAAAGAATAATTTCCAGAGGCTACTCCATACCCTTCTCTTTTCCACCTCATTAACCAAGAGAATCCCAGATGTTTCACCCAATCACAGGGATCAAACAACTATAGAAGTACAAAAGTTGCTTCAAAAGAGAGTCATCCAAACCGTCCCCACAGACCAGATAGGATTTGGAACTTACTCCAGATTCTTTTAGTGCCAAAACGAACAGGGGACTGGAGGCCCATCTTGGATCTCTGCAAGTTAAATGAATCCATGAACAAGTCCAAGTTCCGAATGGTAGCACTGCAGTCTATACTCCCTCTGTTAGGAAAAGACAATTGGATGTGCTCCATAGATCTCCAAGATGCGTACTACCACATAAAAATGGACAGAGCATCAAGGAGTCATTTACATTTTCAGCTGGGAGCCAGTCATTACCAATTTCGTGCTCTGCTCTTTGGTCTCACCACAGCCCCCAGGGTGTTCACCAAATGCGTGGTGGTAGTAATGGCTCACTTGAGACGCCTTGGATTCCAAGTGTTTCTGTACCTGGACGATTGGCTCCTGACTGCCACCACCACCAGGCACCTACTTCTACAAGCTAGGGATTCAACCATCTGAGTCTGCACTCAGCTAGGCATCACTATAAATTGGGAAAAGTCTGTCTTGTCATCCTCTCAATATGTGACTTTCATAGGCGCAGAAATAGACACAGTTGCAATGATGGCTCACCTCCCTTCAGACAGAGTGCAAAATCTACGACAACAAATATACAGCCTGCTTCCCCAACACAAGGTCAAAGTGAAGACAGTGCTGAAACTTCTGGGAACCATGGCCTCTACTATAACTTTAGTTCCGCTAGCCAGACTACATATGAGAATTCTACAATGGTTACTCTCTTCACAGTGATCTCTTCAGCAACCGCCCCTGTCTCATGCCATTTTAATAACGGAATCTTGCGAAAAGGACCTTCGTTGGTGAATCCAGTCCAATCAACTAACGATAGGGAGACCATTCATTCCTCGCTAACCCGTTGCCACTGTGACTACGGATGCATCCCAGATAGGGTGGGGGGTGCATTATCTAGGAAGAACAGTCCAAGGCACATGGCAAGAACATGAGGCTCACTTGAATATCAGTGTTCTAGAGATGAGAGCAGTGCTACTAGTGTTGCAAGCACTTCACGTCTTTCTTCCTCTAGGGACAGTAGCAATCCAATCAGACAATATGTCAGTGGTATGGTATATAAACAAACAAGGGGGAACCAGATCCTACCCCCTATGTCAAGAGGCTCTATGTGTTTGGCAGTGGGTGATATATTCCCAATGCTTTCTAGTTGCAACACATATCCCAGGGAGAACCAATGGGATAGCTGACAAGCTCAGCAGGGCAATCTTGATGCCTCACGAGTGGTCTCTGAATCAGAAAGTTGCGGAACAGATTTTCTGCAAAAGGGGACAGCCTTGCTGTGATCTCTTTGCCACCCCAATGAACATCAAATGCAAAAGCTACTTCACCCTTATCCCTCCCCGGGGGAGACACCAAGAGACGCACTTGTCCACAATTGGCCCCTGAGACTTCTTTATGCTTTTCCTCCCTTTGCACTAATACCAAAAGTTATCCAGAAAGCAAAGACTTTGGGAAGCAGAATGATTCTCATCACTCCTTACTGGCCTCATCATATTCGGTTCCCCTTTCTCGGGCCTCTCCTTCTGGATGATCCATGGACTCTGGACCCAGTACCAGATCTTCTGACACACATCAGGTGCATTCCATCCCTGTCTCCACACCCTCAACTTGACAGTGTGGCTGCTCCACTTCCATCCCTAGTCAGGCTTCATGATTTCTCTCCTGCGGTTACACATATCCTGACTTCTTTTCACAAGCCTTCTATAAGAAAATTGTACTTTAGCAAATGGAAAAGATTTTCTCTCTGGGCAGAAGCTAAGAACATAGATCCATACACAGCCTCCATTCCCTTAGTGTTAGAATTTCTAACTGAATTTTTTCATCAGGGATCAGCTGCTGCTACAATCAAAGTTCAATTAGCAGCTATCTCCAATTTTCATTTGGGGCAACATGAACCTAATCTTATAGCTCACAGATTTGTGTAAATCATTTTTAAAATGCACTACCTTACTAAAACCTCCTTTTCAAGAACCTATATCTTCCTGGGATCTAAATTTTGTTCTTTCAAAACTTACCTCACCACCTTTTGAACCTTCACATACATGTGATTTAAAGTTTCTTTCATGGAAGACCATTTTTCTGGTAGCCATCACATCCACCAGAAGAGTGTCAGAGCTGCAAGCAATCTCAATCAAACCTCCTTACTTGATATTTCATAGAGACAGAGTTTCCCTTCGCACTAACCCTTTCTTCGTCCCCAAGATTTGTTCACAATCAAATATTAATCAAACTATTGAATTGCCAGTCTTTTTTCCAAATCATACCAACAAAGAGGAATATAAGTTTCATCAACATGATGTACACAGACAGTTAAGGTTCTATCTACATAGAACCAAAGAGTTTAGGAGAGCAAACTAGTTATTTATATCTTTTTCAGAGACAAGAAAAAGAATGCCAGTCTCCAAGATAATGTTATCAAACTGGATTTCAAATTGAGTATCTGTTGTTTACTCTTCTAATGGCAAAGAACTCCCATTTAAAATTAAAGCTCATTCCACCAGATCTATATCCACATCTGCCGCTTTTCAAGCCAGAATTCCAATGGACAGTATATGTGTAGCAGCAACTTGGGTCACCCCTCATACCTTTATTACTCCTTACAAATTGGACTTGGCCTCCAGGTATACAGCCTCCTTTGATTGCACAGTTTTTAGGAATATATTCCTGTGAACCACCCGAGAAAAAGGTGCTAGGGATGCTGTCCCATATTTAAGAATGAAGGTGAGATAGGACTACAGAACATAAAGAAGTTATGTACTCACCATAACATTCAATGTTTGTAGTACATCTCGTCCTTCATTCTTACAAACCCCCCCACCTACCCCCGTCCATGTACCTTTGGAGGATATGGAGATAAGATAATGCCTATCTTCCTTAGAGTTGATACCTTTCATCTTGGTTTTTCCTTGTGGAAATACTTTTATATCACTATTATAGACGACAGCAAACAAGATATGGGGATTGTTACTAGTGCATTATGGGATACCTACCTTGCCACGAGCCAACTTAGATACTTCGAGCTTTGTAATCAGCTGAGTCAGAGCTGAGGATTGGCTCCAAACCCATATGTAAGAATGAAGGGCGAGATGGAATACAAACATAGAATGTTGTGGTGAGTACATAACTTCTTTTTTTTGAGAATGTAAAACATTGCACTTTATAATTTCAAATATGTTTTAACATATGCAGACTTCGAATATCATATTCTTTGGCTGCAGAAATTTATTTGCAGAGTAAATGTGTTGATTTGTACAAGGAAGCACACACACAGACACACAAACACACACACACACATATAGACATATATATAGCCATAGATATAGATATCTGTCTTTATAGAGATGCATATATAGAGATCCCTACTAGTCTGCTGAGCTGCAGTTTAGCTGAATTCAGTGGGAGACAGGATTTAATGCTGAGTTCCTTCAGTGACAGTATTTTTTTTTAATTTTTGTAATCTAGGAGGATGTGGTAGGTGTGTGATACTATTGTGGTCTTTGGGGAGATTAACTTGTTTAAAGTTATGTTTTTTGAAGTATATATTGCTGAGTTCCATGACATTTTTTGTTTGGTGGTATGTGCCATCACATAAGATTGTAGGTAAAGGGATTTACACAAATACACTGCTGTGTGATCTCGGAGTTAGTATAACTTTCCAAGGGTGGTGTGTTGCTTTAAGATCACTTTTTTCTGTCATTTTCACAGATTATGAGTCATTCTGTCCAACTACCACAGTGCCTTGTCCATTGCCAGGTCTACCTTCTCTTCCTCCTCCTCCTCTATTGAGTTGAGGCCAGTGTGGATCTTAAGGGCATCCTTGGGGGTGGTACTGGCAACTGCTTGCACTTGCTGAGGGAGATTATGACCTACCTTTATTTCTCTTGGCCCCTACCCTTTCATTCATGATTACGTCTGAGGGATACTCCCTTCTGTGGAATACAATTCCTCTTGGGCAGCATTTCCAGTGAATGCCACACCCCCTCCCCAGGTTTGTAGACCCATCACTCCCTGCCAGTAATTCAGACTCTTGAGCCACTAATCAAACCCAAGTCACCTGGGCCATAGTTTGGGCTTTATCCCTCTATGCCACAATGCTGGCTTTCATGTTTGCTTTTCAATGTATTTGCCCCAATTACTTTGTTGTTCAATTTTGTGTACGCCAGCATATTTCCCATTCCTGTGTTACCTCAATTTGTGTGTTATTGCACATACTCTGTCTGCCAGTCTTCCCCATCATCAAGTGCCCATCCTCTGTCATTATTTGTATATTCACTATAGTCTCCACCTTTTATGTCAATGACAACCTTTTCAATGTTGTATTTTATGTGCATTTCTGTGACCCTGTACCTTCCCTTCATCTTTCTGTCTCTCCCCCAACCATTCCTCAGTGCCTTCCCCAGCTTAACATCTTGAATGCAGATGGGAACCTTTTCCATAAAAAAGCACTCTTATTCTCCCCTACACATATTCCTCATGGATATTCTTATTTTTCTTATTATCCTAGCTCCCCTTTCCTTCCTATTTATACAATGAGCTCAGGTAACATAGCTATGTTGGCCCTCACTGGCCTGTGTGCCACAGCATATGTAAAAGCAATGGAGCACTTTGTTACTCGACTGAGCATGCACAGACAATACCTGTCAACCTCAAAGCCAAAAACATTGGGGTACAAAGTACCAAAATTAGGCACAATTTTTAAATATTGCTCCTATCAACTTAGAAAGTTGATAGAATAACAGATTTTGCATAATTATGCATGTTTCGAAGGGCATGAAGTCAGAAACTCAAATGACCATCATTATTTAATTAACGTAATCCTCAGTGATTTGCCAGAAAACCACAAATTTTAAGAGGATCAGTTGAAAATAGGAGGCAAAAATCTGGACATTCTGTGAAAACCTGGGCAGTTGAGAATCATGCCCACTCTCACATTTCTGCAACACTGAGCAGTCCTAAGCACTCCTGCCACATCTCTTTTGGTAAAACAAGTCCAATAAATCTACTTAATAACTCTCTTCCCTGTAATATGGTCTCACTAATTTTTTTTGCACTGTATTTGATAGACTACTGGTGCAATATAGACCTTGAGTCATATTTAAGCAGTTATAGATTGTTTTGTAGGATCACAGGATGTTACTAGGCTAATGGCCCTGGGCCCTTACAAGCCTAGCCAAGAGTTTATCCCCCAAAAAGAAACCTCAGTCAGCACCTGTCACCCCTGTCAATGAGGGACAAAGGTGGAACCCCTGGGACAAATTTGTGGTTTCGCATCCACTCATCAAGGTTGCGCTTGAAGAGGGTCAGCGAGGTACTCTCCTTGACATGTATGGGAAGTCTATTCCAGAGATGGGGCAGTCTCTGGGAGACAAACCTGTCTCTCCAGCAGGTTTTGTTCATGCCGCATATTAGATTTAGGCCTATTGAGTGTGTAATGCGTGATGGGTTAGACTTAACGGATATGGAGCATCTCTAGTAGGGTGGGGTCTGATATGGCCTTGTAGGCAAGACACAGATCACTTCTGAGCAATCTGCATGATACCAAGTAAAGTGATAGTGATTTGAACCTGTCCACATAGGACAGATGTTAGTAGCCATGGATTCTCTTTGAGGTATTTATGTGACCTTTCCAGCTGGTGCAGGTGTTTGGAGAGATACATACCAAACGGGACGTTGTACTCAATTATAGGTCTAATGAGGGAGGAATACAAGGAGGTACTATGAAAAACTTGAAATTTAACAATGGGCAGCCTCAAAGTACTTGCCTGTAAATCTGAGCCTCAGTCTTTACAGATCACTTTTTTCCCTATAGGTTAATCTGTGATATAGAAGTTCCAAGTTTCTTGATCAGAAAAATAAATTAAGTGCTTTGTTTCTCCCTTATGTGAACTGCCCATGTCTTAAGATTTAAATTTCAGTTGATGATGATAATGATGGTGATTGTTATTGTTGTAAATTATTATTTTATTTTATTTTGAACCGAATGTGTGTATTAAATTCACACTTGGTCACAGTCAAGAACTGCTGATACTGATAATTTCAATAGAAAACAAATTCTCACTGGGCTGTTATTTATGACTCGTTCCAGCTAGATAATAAAGAAACACATATGCTGACTGCACATAGGTTGAAACAAAAATGGCAGCTTTGTCTGCTGTGACTTAAATACTATTCAATTCATAAACTATTTTCCATGAAAAAAAATGGTTCTAAAATCAACAGAAGGACAATCCTTAAAAATGAAGTTAAACAATGAATTGATTCAGAGACTCTGCAGCTTGTTAAGGGGAAGGATTTATCTAAAGACTGAAGGATTAACTGCAGTTTATAGTTTAATACACAATGCTGTTAGCAGTGTGTTGTTGTATGCAGTGCGTTGCATGTTCATAGACACAGATCCATATCAGATGCAGGACTGAAGGGGTTCCAGACTGGTAATGTGCTTTTTTCTGGTAAGTTTTGCTGGGTACTATTTAATCCCATTGCAAATGGTATGGGCACCTTTCTACAGCTACAAATGATTTCTCCCCTCTCTTTCAGTCTGTTTGTGTTTGTTTGCATGTATATGTGTGTGTATACATATACATTCTGTCAAATAAACCACTTGTTGACAGATATTTATAGTGTCAGAACTTATTGAAAGCACTTGTCAGTTGCAGGAGTCAGTGAAAGGAGAAACACTGAATATTTTTTTCCTGAAGGCATGCAGTTGCACATGTTTACTCATGTGTGCTAAACCTAACCCTAGTCCTTCCCCAGTCCTGAACCTTAAACCTGTACGTTAACTTAGTAAGCAGCCTTTCCCTAACAGTGCCACTAAACAAGATGCACACACGTACACAAACACATTACAGTTGTACCCTTTTCTAGCCATTACCTTAACCAATGAATATTTACGCACACAAACACATGGTACTAATACCAAAGCCTTCATCATAAATGAAAGTTGTAGAATTACTACCTGCTCCCACTTACTTACCATTCAATACTGTATGACTTAGCTCCTCCTGCAGTTCACAAATCATGCATTCGACCACTTGTTACCCCAGGAATGTTATCTAATGAATTAAACCCTCAACAAATAATATGGTAACCATATATATAAATAGATAGATTGTGTACTGAATATTTTTGAAACACTCAAACATCAACGTTCAGAAAATCAACCAGATGATGTAGACTCTGCAAACATCGACACAAATATCGACACACTACTACTAATGCACCATGCAACAACCTTATTGCATGCAAAACATAAACTCTACAAATTAAACTAAAACATTTTTGTGTTTGGGGGGCAAGCCCTTCTGCACCCCTCACCCCCTGATAATTATTTATACCAACTCTGAGACTGTACAATATTGGGGAAAAGGCATATTCCCCTGACCTGAGTATCGTATGATCTTGCATACTTGTCAATCATCTGTTTAGTCAACTAAATTTTGTTGAATAAAAGATGTCGACCAAGTATATAGTTGACAAATATTATGTTGACCGATATAGATACATGAACACATTCATATATGTGCATATGAGCGTGTGCAACTAGATAGATAAAATAGGTATTGAAACTAGATTGACAAATGAATAAACTCATCCAAAGGATCTATTTCCTTTAAAAGATAGCAGGATGTTCTCATCTGCAAAATCGTGCAAAATTAACTTCAAATGCATTTTTCTCTGGCTATATTTAATGATAATATCAACAATAATCCATGTTCATGTGTTGTTCATGTTAATTTCTGTATTTTAAGAATATGCTGGAATCATACTAGATGGACACAATATTATACAGTCCTGTCTTACCCATCCTATACTTGCTAGCCCATATAGATAGCATCATCATTTTTTATCATCATGAGAAACAGGAGCTTATGGATAAACTGCAGAACTGCTGGCAGTAAATGAGCACCAGGGTGATATGGGATCATAATCACACAAAATATTAATGCCAGTGTCATAAGCTTGAGTTATATTGGCATGGAAAATGGGATAAAAATACAGTGAAGTAGACAAACCGAGTGACATCAAAGAAACACAAAATAAGCTGACCCTCAGTATGGGTCAACAGGATATCATCCAGTAACCATGGTGCGCGAGTCTGATCAATGGCCATATAAAGGGAATTATCCTAATGTTACTTTTATTAAGAGTATAGCAAAGGCTTACCTGCATGTGATTTGATTTTAGTGTGTGTGTGTGTGTGTGTGTGTGTGTGTGTGTGTGTGTGTGTGTGTGTGTGTGTGTGTGTGTGTGTGTGTGTTTGTGTGTGTGTGTGTGTATGTGTGTGTGTGTGTGTGTGTGTGTGTGTGTGTGTGTGTGTGTGTGTGTGTGTGTGTGTGTGTGCTTGCCCTTTCATGGGTTAATGCTCTGTTTAAGACTAGTTTCAGTATTTTGTGCTCAGTGAATGCAATAAAAGACTATGGCTTCCCCACGGTCTTGAACTGAATTAAGTAAGTAATTAGAAAATGAGTGAATGACTCTATATGCATCTACACACATATGTGCACACAAACACGCACTCAGATATATTTATGTGTATACATATATAGCATGTGCATGCAAGCAGTATAGCTGCCTATCTAGGCAGGCATTTAAATATATATGTATGGCTGTTTTAAACAAAATATAAACTCTCAAGACAACATTTTTGTGTTTGGGGGCAAGCCCTTCTGCACCCCTCACCCCCTGATAATTATTTATACCAACTCTGCGATTGTACAATATTGGGTAAAAGGCATATTCCCCTGACCTGAGTATCGTATGATCTTGCATACTTGTCAATCATCTGTTTAGTCAACCAAATTTTGTTGAATAAAAGATGTCGACCAAGTATATAGTTGACAATATTATGCTGACCGATATAGATACATGTACACATTCATATATGTGCATATGAGCGTGCGCAACTAGATAGATAAAATAGGTATTGAAACTAGATTGACAAATGAATAAACTCATCCAAAGGATTTATTTCCTTTAAAAGATAGCAGGATGTTCTCATCTGCAAAATCGTGCAAAATTAACTTCAAATGCTCTTTTCTCTGGCTATATTTAATGGTGTGTGTCTGCTTGAGTAGACCAAAAATCCATTTAATCAAATCTTGCTTAACCAAGACAACATTTAATCTGGGAAAGGAAGCAGTTGGCCAACATTAAAAAACAAACACAGCAAAGCATGTCAAATTCACCCAAGTGGGGGACTTTGCCACCCCCCCCTTAACTAAATATACCAAACTCTGAGATCACACTACAGTGGGAAAAGGGGCAAATTTCCCCATGTTGGTCAACTGTCTCCTTTCCCAGATTAAAATAGAGGACATGTTTAGAGAAAGGGGTTATCCACAGGACCTTATTCTACAGATTAGGGAGGAGGTTATGGCCAACAGACTAGAGAGGTTTTGTCCTGTTTAGGTAAAACAGAAGTAGCCACCCCAGATTGCAGGGCATTTAATAGATCTAAGTTTTAGGATACCACACCTTTGTCTCTAACATTAGACAGATCATTAACACATATTGGACACTATTTATGGTGGAGTATGGCATCTTGACCTTATTGGGTGATTTTCCGAACATTGTGTTCAAAAAAGGCTGGAACTTGAAGCAGATTTTTGAAACACCAGTATAGACAAATGTTAAAAAGAATAAAGGTATGAGGAATGCGGTTGCTGTAGGCAGTGTCATTACATTTTGGAAGCTTTAAGTATTTGTGTGAGACCGAACAATATTTCTGTTAAACTTTTAGGAGGCTGTGATTGTAATTCATCAAGGGTGGTTTACATAGCTGTCTGTTCTTTTTCCTTTTTTATAACATTGGGAAAACTGAGGGAGCTTTAAAGAGCAGAATTTATGAGCATTTAAACAATATTAAGAACAGGAACACCAGAATGCCCAATATAAACACACCCCTATATTGTCAAAACTTTTCTTCTTTTAAATTTTCAGTTTTGGAAAAGATTTCTGTTAGCCCACATGGCAGCCCTGTGGAAACCTTATTGGAGGTCAAGGAGCTGCTATG
The DNA here is from genome assembly GCF_019279795.1 of Protopterus annectens. Taxonomy (NCBI): domain Eukaryota; kingdom Metazoa; phylum Chordata; order Ceratodontiformes; family Protopteridae; genus Protopterus; species Protopterus annectens. The sequence goes on from NC_056750.1 coordinate 647,336,889, forward strand.
GCAACTCCATCTCAATTCCACGGAACCAATAGGTTTAAATGAGAACACTTCGGCAATTAGTATACCGAAGCTTAGAGCTTACGATTTGACAGGATCAACATTGCAATGAGCTTAGTTATTTTATTTATAGTTTTATACCCTTCTGAAATTGTACATATATTTATTTATTTGTTTACTCTACTGCGGCGGTGGTACTGCGGTAGCGTTGTCGCCTCATAGCAAGATGTTGTTCCGTTCGATTCTCAGCTAGAGTGTCTTCTGTGTGGAGGCATACGTGAATGGGGCGTGCCTACGTTGAAGTTTGCGCATCAGGGCTGGTAACCCGGTACGTAAAAATCCACTACCAATCATTAGCGGACTGGAGTTCTGCTGTGGCGACCCCTAACTGGGAAAAGCCGAAAGACACAAACAAATAAACTTTCACTGAGTGCAACATGATGTTTTTATTATTATTGTTTTAATTGTTAAGGGTGGACTTCCAATACATCAATTTCCTGTTGCTGCATATTTAATTAGGTGTCCAATTCTGGTTCTTGATTCTGATGAAGTCAGTTATTTGTTACCTGACAAAAGCAATCAACTATTTTATTTCTTTTTATTTTGGTTGCAATAAAAGTGTTAAAACATTTTGAATTTCACTCGTGTCCCATATTTCTGTTGTGAACCTCACCTTTGCAATTTTGGTGTTTAGTCATTTATTGCTGGAGTTTTATTTGGTGATATATCTAATGCTATATATCTCTCTCTCTCATATATTATGTGTGTGTGTGTGTGTGTGTGTGTGTGTGTGTGTGTGTGTGTGTGTGTGTGTGTGTGTGTGTGTGTGTGTGTGTGTGTATATACATTTATATAGGTTTACTATCAAAATTAAGAATGACGGTTGGACAAATACAGGAATGCGAATGTCAGTTGGCTGATTCCCGTATTGCCGAGCTTCACTTCTGCAAGTGTCCTTTGCAGTGAATGCCACTGTGTGTTCGCTTGTATGTGGTCAATGTTACGAATAGAGATCACGGTACAGTGCAGACTAGAAAATTTAACCTTTTCCTCACTGTAGTGCAATGTCAGAGTTGCAATATATAGTTTGCAGGGGGTGCAAAAGGTTTGCCCCCCTGCAAAATGTGCATATATGTGTGCAGAAACTTGCATATGTAGGTCACAAGTTGAAACGGAGTTCACTAGTGGTGTCTGGTCACTGTATGTGTGTGTATGTATGTATATATATATATATATATATATATATATATATATGTGTGTGTGTGTGTGTGTGTGTGTGTGTGTGTACATAGGCTTCAGTGCAGATGGCATCACTCATGATGATTAGATAACAGGCTTGCCCTAAATAATGACTATTCCTTTTACCAAGTGGAGATCACCTGAAATAATTAAATGTACTTACCTAGGTAGGTCTGTGAAATGACAAATTGCCTGGGTAGTCTTTTCTGCATGGTCAGCAGGCTGTTAATTCTATATTGCCTGATCACTCTGAAGTGCTGAAGAATGTGAATTGGCCACATCTTTTGTCTCTAGTCTACCTGGATCAGGTCAGACTTCATCAGTACTGCTTATTTTATTTACTTGATTTTATTTTATAGCATCTTTTACGCATTACTGTAGTTTATTTGTTTGATGTTCTTTGCATGTTGTAGTATTAATGTGGATATATTTTTTTTTAGCTATAAACACATTAATAAACATGAAATTGAAACTGTACTTGAATTGCACCGCATGTCTCAAGAAAATAGGCCATACCTAGTGGGACTAACCTGGTTAACAAAATAAATAATAAAGGAGGGGTTGCTAGCTATAACACCTAGTGTCTAGAGGCTCCATCATGTTTACAGCACTTTTGTTTTCTTCTTACCTTTGCTTTAATTACTTCAGTTGTGTCTGTGTATTATTCATGTTTTGTTTTTAGTGATGTGTATAAAAGTAATTTTACATGCAGCACTATGTGATCTTGTTTTGTTTACTGGACAAAAGTATTGATAACTGCCCGTCGGTGCAGTTTAATCAATGATGCATTGTACTGTAAAAACTGGAACTTAAATATGTTTTTCAGTTTGAGACATTGATTTATTTTTACTGTTTTTATGCCAGTAGGTAAGAAATGACTGTGCCCTGTGGAATGCAGTGCTCTTCAGAATTTATGAAACTATTTCTGCAGTATTTTTCAAACGTGTTTCCAGATAAGATGCTGCTGAATACAGTCATCTGGCTGTTTAAGTGAACGGTTTAATATTGCCTGTAATGAATAATGTAGATCTTGAGAAATCTTTTATTGAATTCTAAATGACTGGTTAAAATAACAGTTTAGTGATAGTCTTGTATTGCAGCTGAAGTGCTTGCTACATGTAGTCAAATTTTAAAGAGATGCAAAAACTTCTGCTTTCACTTAATATAAAAACATGCAAAAAGAATGTGGGCTATAAAGGCACATCAGAAACAATCAACTTCTAGAACTACAACAGCTATAATAAGAGCAGGTTGCAAACACAGCAGATTTTACAAGGAGACAGAATATTCTGTAAGATCATTAACTGAAAAAGGAAGTACACAGGAGTTATTAAACTGAAATGAGGTGTGTGTGTGTGTGTGTGTGTGTGTGTGTGTGTGTGTGTGTGTGTGTGTGTGTGTGTGTGTGTGTGTGTGTGTACACACGTGCACACTTGTGAATAGTGGGGCATGGTGGAGGAAGATTGAGACTGGCTACAGAAGCCAACAATTCTGCATATACATGTATATTTGGTCTACAGAGAAGGCAGAATAAAAAAGATCTGTTGGACATTCTCATTACAATTTAAGAAAGAAAATATACAGGGAAGGTTAACAAAAAGATACTATAGTGGTGTCAGATATCTGGGGGCAATCCTGGTGTTATTATTTAAGAAATTCTGTTTGGATAACATGAGGTTTACAGCAACTCTGCCTTTGAGCAACATGGCTCATGGTAAAAGACATCTTGTGAAATTAATTGGTTAAGTTTCTTTGTAGCAGATTTCATGGAAAACAAAGGAGTGGCGAGCATTTCTTGTGCTGACAAAATAAATTATTTCACACTAAAGTGACCGTTTACACAATGGTAACCTAGTGATAGTACACTTCATATTTCTGTCATGCTGGTAAGTTAGAGGTGGTGCACCTAATGTCCTTGAAACATTGGTAACATAGAGTTGGTACACACGGTGTTCTTTACATAATGGTACGTATGCTTTACACACTGGTAACCCATAGATGGTAGACACAGTATTCTTTATGTACTGGTAATCCATAGATGGTAGACACAGTATGCTTCACATACTGGTAACCTAGAGGTGGGACACATGGTGTACTTTATATAATGGTAACATAGAGGGTTGGACACATGATGTGCTTTATATACTGGTAACCTAGAGGTGGGACACACAGTATGATTTGCATACTGTTAACCTAGAGGTGGGACACATGGTCTGCTTTACATACTGGTAACCTAGAACTGGTACACACAGTATGCCTTCCATACTGGTTTCCTAGAGGTAGGATACATGGTGTGCTTTACATACTGGTAACGTAGAGGGTGGGGCACGTGTTGTGCTTTATATATTGGTAATCTAGAGGTGGGGACACACGGTATGTTTTATATACTGGTAACCTAGAGTTGGTACACACGGTATGCTTTACATACTCGTAACCTAGAGGTGAGACACATAATATGCTTTTCATACTGGTGTCCTGCTTTACATACTGGAAACCTAGAGTTGGTACACACAGTATGCTTTACATACTGATAACCTAGAGGAGGGACACACACTATGCTTTTCATACTGGTAACCTAGAGGTGGGACACACAGTCTTCTTTACATATCGATAACCTAGAGGTGGGACACATGGTATGCCTTACATACTGGTATCCTAGAGCTGGTGCACACAGTATGCTTTACATACTTGTAACAGAGAGCTAGTATACACAGCATGTTTTACATACTTGTAAGATAGAGATGGTACTCACGGTATCCTTAAAATGTTAGTAACCTAGAGTTGGCACACAGTGTGAACTATCCTTTCTCTGGGGATGAGGGTTTGAGATGTGGTTTGGTGAGGTGCTATCTAGTGACTGAAATGTGATCATGGCTACATTCTTGATGTTTGATATGTTTGTAACCTAAAACTGGTACACAAAATATGCTCAATATGTTGGGTAACCTAGAAGAGATGGACACAATATGCTTAAGACATTGGTAACCTAGACCTGATGCACATAATTTCCTGAACATGTTGGTAACCGAGGGATGATACACACAGTATGTTTAACATGTTGGTATTCTAGAGATGGCACAAACAGCTTGCTTGTCATGTTTTAACATGTTGGTAACCAACAGATGGTACACAGAGCTTGCTTGACATGTTTCAATATGCTGGTAACCTACAGATGGTACACACAACTTGCTTGACATGTTCGTAACCTACAGGTGGGTACACAGCTTGTTTGTCATATTTTGACATGTTGGTAACCTAGAGAGAATGCACACAACTTGCTTCTCATGTTTTGACATGCTGGTAACCTAGAAATGGTACACACAGCTTGTTTGACATGTTTTGACATGGTGGTAACCTACAGGTGGTAAACACAGCTTGTTTGCCATGTTTTGACATGTTGGTAACCTAGAGATGGTGCACACAACTTGCTTGACATGTTCTGACATGCTAGTAACCTAGAAATGGTAACCTACAGGTGGTACACACAGCTTGCTTATCATGTTTTGATATGTTGGTAACCTACAGGTGGTACACACAGCTTGTTTGTCATGTTTTGATATGTTGGTAACCTACAGGTGGTACACACAGCTTGCTTGACATGTTTTGATATTTTGGTAACCTAGAGAGAATGCACACAACTTGCTTCTCATGTTTTGACATGCTGGTAACCTAGAAATGGTACACACAGCTTGTTTGACATGTTTTGACATGGTGGTAACCTACAGATGGTACACACAACTTGCTTGACATGTTCGTAACCTACAGGTGGGTACACAGCTTGTTTGTCATATTTTGACATGTTGGTAACCTAGAGAGAATGCACACAACTTGCTTCTCATGTTTTCACATGCTGGTAACCTAGAAATGGTACACACAGCTTGTTTGACATGTTTTGACATGGTGGTAACCTACAGGTGGTAAACATAGCTTGTTTGCCATGTTTTGACATGTTGGTAACCTAGAGATGGTGCACACAACTTGCTTGACATGTTCTGACATGCTAGTAACCTAGAAATGGTAACCTACAGGTGGTACACACAGCTTGCTTATCATGTTTTGATATATTGGTAACCTACAGGTGGTACACACAGCTTGTTTGTCATGTTTTGAAATGTTGGTAACCTACAGGTGGTACACACAGCTTGCTTGACATGTTTTGATATTTTGGTAACCTACAGGTGGTACACACAGCTTGCTTGACATGTTTTGATATATTGGTAACCTACAGGTGGTACACACAGCTTGATTTCCATGTTTTTACATGTTGGTAACCTAGAGTTGGTACACACAGCTTGCTTGATATGTTTTGATATGTTGGTAACCTACAGGTGGTACACACAGCTTGCTTGACATGTTTTGATATATTGGTAACCTACAGGTGGTACACACAGCTTGATTTCCATGTTTTTACATGTTGGTAACCTAGAGTTGGTACACACAGCTTGCTTGATATGTTTTGATATGTTGGTAACCTACAGGTGGTACACATAGCTTGCTTGACATGTTTTGATATGTTGGTAACCTACAGATAGTACAAACAATGTACACATATTGATAACCTTGAGATGGTCTACACAGTATGCTTGACATGTTGGTAACTTAGAGATGGCACACATTGCCTTTGACAGATGGAAGACATGGAATGTGCAGCATTTTTGTAACCTAGAAATGATGCATATACTGTGCTTGGCATATTGGTAGCCTGGAGGCAGTACATAGAGTCCATGTCTCATTTTGGTAAATTTGAGAATGGTATACACAGTGTGATTGTCATGCTGTTAACCTAGGTGTGGTGGATATAGCGTAGTTGGTACTTTGGGCATCCAGGAAGTGGTTCACATGGTAACAAACTAGTTTATGAAAATTTAGGAGGTAGGAACTCTTCCTAGGAGAAATGATGGTGACCTGTGGGTCTCAAGAGAAATTGCTGCTTTGCTCTTTATATGAACAGCTGTGTAGAACACCAAAGCAGGACAAGGTACATACTTGTTAATGTCAGTACAGTGTACAACACTATGATCACTCCAACAAGACTAGTTAGAATGAAAAAAAGAGTCTAAAACTGGTCAGGTTCTGGAAAATGGGTCATTTGAGGTATAAAGCAAACTAATACCTTCTCAGGAACATAATGAACAGGATCCTATGTGAATAAAGCTAGAAAAGTGATATTGACTTGCAACTTGGGTACTTGAACTCTGGTCCCAGGAAATGGAAAATGGAGGAGCCAGTGTGAGCGATCCACCACAGGGGTGGCAGGTGTAGGATATGCCTTGGTAGGTGTTGTCTAATGACTGAATGGTGATCATGGTTACGTTCATGTTGCTTAATTGTAGTAGGGAAGGTTGAGCTATATTCTTTAAGGTCATACATAATACAGGACAGTGGTGTGGCAGCTTGGACCATCACTCTGTGTACTCAACAAATATTTTACGGACAGTTTTTTCCTTTCAAGTTGCTTTTCCCTACATGATAAAAAAATACTCTCTTCAGCTAGAATAATGATATTCTGTGACTTTGTGAGAGTTAATTAAGAAAGGGATTAGAGTCAACAGTGTAGTT
>NC_056750.1:647348683-647350229 GCF_019279795.1 Protopterus annectens
ACCCAGCAGCAACATATAGAACTGAAGCAAAACATGTAATGCAGTATATAGTAAACATAGTGGTAAGCAGAAATGTACAGTGTCATGACAGAAATTAGGTACTAAGTACATGCAAGTTTTATATAAGGAGTGCTACTTTGCTCCAAAGAAGTGGACGGGATCGTTGCTGTTTCAATAAGCTGTGCATCAAGAAACTCCAAAAATCAAATGCTTTATTAAAATCAGTCAGTAGGAAACGGATAAGAAATAAAAATGATGTGCTGATAAGGCCAGATAATTACACAGATTTTATACATACATATATATATATATATATATATATATATATATATATATATATATATATATATATGGTATGCTTAATGCTTTTGCAGAATGATCTCTGATGTTATAGTAATCTCCATATCCCTGATGTGTCTTTTTAAAATTATAAAATAATTAGAAGAGCAATTATTTTTTCAAATGTATCATATCTTTAGTGGCAACAGCCATGTGAAAAGTTTGTGCCACTTGGGTAACTTTATTTATCCAGTCCATTTGAATGGATATTCCATTCTAGACCAACAGAAACATGGAGTGAACCGTGTCTGTGAAGCATCAGTGTGCCTCTTTTTATTAGTAAACTGACTAACCAGTTGCAGTTATTTATATAACATTAAAGTAAATAAAAAAGTGACTCACCAAACTTTGAATGGAAATGCTTAGTCTTCAGTGTGTTTCTTGCCCTTTACCCAAAGAAAAAAGATATTGAAATGTATTCCAGATTGTATCCATTGTCCTTTGATATTCCACGTTCTGCTTTTTATTCATTGGAAATGTTTGTCTGAATCAGCAGAATGATCTCTGATGTTATAGTAATCCTATTCCGGCAAAGGTGTGACACAACAGAAAACCATTTTCAAACTATAAACTGTTCAAACTCCAAAGCCACTTTGTTAAGCACTGTTTTCCCATTGTAGACATATCCAGAGATAAGGGAGACTATGCAAGTCACAGAAAGCTGATATGACTACTTTGAAAATGCTGCAGCAGTAGATGTGGGCCTTGAAGAAGGAGAAGATGTTATTTTTGAGATACGTTATAGGATGAAGCATAGAAATTAGAGACAGACATCTCAGTTGGATGTTGTTTGTAGGTGGGAGTGAGGCTTGACCTCATGGCCGTAATCCTCTTACATGATGGTAAGGAGAATTTGTAGATGCAGTTAAATGCAGAGCTTGGAGAAACTCCTGCGTTTGATATGACCAAAGGATAAGATTTAGTGTAGAGTGTTCCAGAGCAGAAGCCAAGACCCTGTCTACCATTATGGCATTGCAGTTTAGACATATCCAGACAGAAGGACAGATTTAAGTCACATAAATAGCTATCTATCTGGATATTTCCACCTCTCTCTCTCTCTCTCTCTATATATATATATATATATATATATATATGTTTACGTATACTGTGCCTGTATAAGTACACATTATTATATCAGCTACAGTGAAGACAACTGAAGCTGTCCTATTATATGATACAAGATACAAAATCTGATGTTGCCTGAGGT
>NC_056750.1:647350729-647380729 GCF_019279795.1 Protopterus annectens
GAAAAGCCTCCCAAAGTTTCCAGCGCTGCCTCCTCAGATCCGACTACATTGATTCTGAGTTCGGCTCCAGTGAAGCTTACTGAGGTCACCTTGTCGGCACCGATGACTACGGTGCCATCTACTGCTTTGGCTCAGACCACTTTGTCTGCCTCTGTCTCAGCACTAACCTCACCCATCTACGCGCCGATGTCGGTTCCGACAACAACTTTGGAGCCGTTCTTGACATCCACCCCTGTTGTGACCTCAGCTCCAACCATTCTATTGTTGTCAGTTTCTAAGTTGGAATCATCTGTGCCATTCTGTGATACACCATGGACCCGATACTCGTCATCTGTGGACCCGTTTGCCAGACAAGCCTGCAGCCCCTTTTTGGACTGGCCTGATTCCCCCTCAGGGGCATTGGTGAGATCCACCAGGAGCCTTTCAGAATTGGATGTGGTGCACCTCTTTGACCAGCTGCTGACCGCCAGGGGAATTTCAAATTTGCCTAGACCCTATCCCACTCCAGGCTTTGGGTCTATTACTCCGGCGACCCCTAATTACTCTCCTCCCTTGGATCCCTCGGTTCCGAGGCTTATATACCCAACGTTTTTGATAGGGCCCCCTTCCTTGGTGCCAACGGCAGTGTCCGTGGCCCCTTTGAGTGTTGGTTCCCTCAGAACCCACCCTCCCTCAATCTCATGCTTGGGGGGTGGAACCTATGGTTCCGGTCTTGCTTCCAACTGTGTTGTCAGTCCCTGCTTTGGATCCGAGGGTGACTACTGCTCTGAGTTTGCTTGAGACTCCATCTCCAGGGGCAGACCATGTGAAGCAGGGTGTGACCCCAGTTCTGATTTTGTCTTCTTCGGTTCTGGGCTCCCACTCCTCTTTGGGCAGGCCCGCTTTCCGGTCGATGGAGAGGGTGCTTGTTTCTAGCAGTCCTAACACGTCGGTTATCCCCCCAGTTCCTTCTGAGCTGCAGCTGTCAAAGGCCACCCCCCCCAGGACTCCGAGAGCACAAGGCCCAGGAAACCCTTGTCCAAGGTATTTCCCTTTCTGAGTTTTCTTCGGATACTCCCACCAAAGAACCCCCTCGGAAAAGGGCATGTAAGAGGAAACACATGGACTCCACAGAGGAGTCCCTCACAGAAGATATGGACTATGATGATGGGGAAGGATCCCCAAGGTCACCCCCTGACGAAGTTTCCTTTGGAGACATCATGGAAATCTTGAAACAGAGGGGTGACTGGAAGATGCCCAATCCTTCCTCGGAAGAATCTGTATTCCTGCAGGCCTTTCGCTCTTGGCCCTCTACTTCTTGAGTGAGCCCCCCCGCCGATGAATTGGTTAAGCTCATCATGCAGCAGACCTGGAAGAACCCGGACTCCGTTGAGGCCATACCCAGGAGATCAGACAAGGTACTCTCCCCTCCAGAGGATCAACCTCACTGGTCTAAAGGCTCACCAGTGAACGCTATGATGGTGGTGGCAGCCATGAAAAAGGACCTTGTGGAAGAGAGCCCTGCTGTCCACCTGCCCAACAGAGAGTCCCAGGCAGTGGACAGGTTAGGGGAAGCGAGTTTTTGTGTCAGCTACTTTTGCAGTCAGGTCGCTGAACTTTTGGGCACATTTTACGAGGTTCCAGAGAGATCTTATCTCCAAACTCTCTGGTACCCTTGTTGGCCAAGTATCGGATGGAGCACGAGATGAAGTTGCTTCCCAACTTGCCACCCTAGAGTTTACATCCAACTCCTCCATGAGGTTGCTGTCACACACAACCGAAGGAGTGGCTAGAGCTGCGGGTGAAGGCATAATCATGAGACGCCATGCCTAGATGCGCATTTGTGACCTCGCGGACTCCTTCAAGTCTTCATTTTTGAATGCCCCTATCAAACCATCAGCTATGTTCGGTGCTAAGGTCAAGGATACATTAGCCAGGTGCGAGCAAGATGGGAAGACCTTGTCTGCCATAGGCCTACATTTTTCCAAACCTCAGCGTTCCTTCTCCAGGAATCAGAGGAGCGGGAAGATGTGGCACAAGCAGTCTCAAAGTACTTTCCATGATGCACATGGTGAGGACTTCCCCAGAGGCAGAGGGGATTCCAAAAATGGAAGACTCCCCTTTCGGGGCAGATGGGGTACCCAGAACCAGGACTCCAGAGATTCCTTCTCGGGTAGACCATATCAGTGCTCCTGAAGCGCTGCCCGATTGCTTTCCTCTGGAAGCAGTTGGGGTGCGGTTTTCTCTGCACCAAGCTGCCTGGCTCTCTATTACAGCCGATCAGTGGGTGCAGAGAATCATTGCCAGAGGCTACCACATTCCTCTAATGTCTTATCCAAGACCTCCGAAATCCCTTCCCAATGTTCCACCCAGTCAAAGGGAGGAGGCAGCTTCCGAAATATGAAAGCTATGTCAAAAACGAGCCATCCAAAAGGTTCCCCCAGATCAGTGCAGATCAGGGTTCTATTCAAGATTCTTTTTGGTGCCAAAAAAGGCAGGGGACTGGAGGCCCATTCTGGATGTCAGCCAACTAAACAAATCGGTAGTTCAGACCAAGTTCCACATGGTCACGATTCAATCCATCCTCCCCTTTCTGTGGGAGGGTGTGTGGATGTGCTCATTAGATCTCCGGGATGCGTATTACCATATCAAGATGGACAAGTGCTCCAGGAGCCTCCTTCACCTCCGGTTGGGAGCCAATCACTACCATTTCAGAGCCCTGCCTTTCAGTCTCTCAACAGCCCCCAGAGTATTCATGAAATGCCTGGCAGTGGTGACAGTTGATCTGAGACTTCAGGGATTCCAGGTGTTTCCGTACCTAGACGATTGGCTCCTCTCTGCCCCCACCAAGCATCTACTGGTCAGGGCCCTTAGCTACACCCTAGCTCTAGCAGAGTCGCTGGGCATTACCATACATTGGGACAAATCCAACATTCAACCCTCACAACAACTGGAATACATAGGGGCAATATTCAACACCCAGTCAAGCCTGATCTCCCTTCCTCTTTACAGGCTTCAGAGATTAAGGGCACAAGTTCAAGTGATACTCTGTCGAAAAAAAGTGTCTGCAAGGGAAGTTCTCCAAGCCCTGGGGTCTATGGCAGCAGCCATCCCTATTGTCCCCTTAGCAAGGCTGCACATGTGATTACTACAGTGGCACCTTCAGGCCCAGTGGATACCTAATCTTCACCCCCTGAGTTCGCAGATTCTCATCACCAACACTTACAAACAAGATCTCCTTTGGTGGATGAATACAGACAAAAATCTTTGGTGTCACCCCTTCCAGGCTCTCCAACCCAGCGCCACAGTGACCACGGATGCTTCCCTGATGGGGTGGGGGGGGGGTCACTTCCAGGGAAAGTCAGTCCAAGGCACGTAGTCCAATGTAGAGGTCAACTTGCATATCAATGTCCTGGTGTTAAGAGCAGTGTTATTGGCATTGCAAGCTTTCCATCTGCTCCTTCCTTCCGGAACGATTGCTGTCCAGTCAGACAGCATGTCTGTGGTCTGGTACATAAACAAACAGGGAGGGACCAAATCCTACCCCCTATGTCACGAAGCCATGAGAATCTGGCAGTGGCTGATAGCTTCCCACCACTTTCTGATCGCAACGCATATCCCAGGGAGCTCCAGTGTGATTGCGGACAGGCTAAGCAGATGCATTATATGGTCTCACGAGTGGTCTATCAACCCGAGTTGGGGCCAGCCATGCTGCAACCTTTTCGCCTCCCCCTCAAACACAAAATGCAGCAGCTGCTTTGCCCTCTTTCCCCCTCTCGGGGAGTCACCGAGAGACGCTTTGGTTCACGATTGGCCCACGGGTCTCCTTTATGCTTATCCTCTAATTCCTCTGATCCCCCTTGTTCTAAGGAAAGCTATTCAGTTGAGAAGCAAAGTGATCCTCACTGCCCCATACTGGCCTCGTCAAGTATGGTTTCCCTTCCTCCGACCTCATCTGCTACAACCCCTTTGGATCCTAGACACTCGTCAGGACCTCATATCTCACCCACAAGGACTGACTCCCCTGAATCTGTCCACTCTCAAGCTGACAGCATGGTTTCTCCACTTCCTTTCTTCACCCATACGTGATATTATCTTGGCCTCTCATAAACCATCCACCAGGAAACTTTACAGGGACAAATGGAAAAGATTCTCTATTTGGTCACATAATCAGAAACTAGATCTGTTCTTGGCCCCCGTAGCCACTATCCTTCATTACCTGGCTGAACTGTTCAACAATGGGGTGTCAGCTTCCACCATTCGAGTCCATCTAGGAGCTGTTTCCAACTTCTGTAATCGTTCAGATGGAGTCCCGCTTATTTCCTCTTGCCTTTGTAAAACTTTCCTCAAGGGTATTTTCCACAGCAGGCCTCCCATCAGGCAGCCGGTGGAGGCATAGAATTTCTTCTGGGTTCTGCAGTCTCTCTCTCTCTCTCTCTGCCCCCTTTGAGCCTGCTGCAACATGTGATCTAAAATTCCTGTCATGGAAATCCTTATTTTTGGTGACTGTCACCTCAGCCAGACGAATTTCTGAATTACAAGCATTGTGTATCATGAGCCCTTATCTGATCTTTCATAAGGACAGAGTATGACTTCGTACTAACCCATCCTTTCTCCCCAAAGTGGTTTCTGACTTTTCGATTAACCAGCCCATTGAGCTCCCTGTTTTCTTCCCAAATTATTCTAACAAGGGAAAATACTGCCTACATTCCTTGGATGTTCATAGACAATTGCGTTTTTATCTGGACAGAACTAAATCCTTTCGCAAGTCGGACCAGCTTTTCATTTCCTTTGCAGGTCCTAGAATGGGAGGTGCAGTATCGAAAGTTATGGCACAGGGATTGCATTACCTTCTCATATTCACTTACGGATGGATCTAACCCTGGCCAAATCAAAGCTCACTCAATTAGAGCTATTGCAACATCAGTTGCCTTCCATTCTAGGGCCTCCGTGGATGACATTTGTGCAGCTGTCATTTGGGCTAAGCCCCATACCTTTATCAAGCATTACAAATTGGATCTGATCTCCAGGGGAAGAGCAGCCTTTGGTTCAATGGTTCTCAGGAATGTTCTTCCATAAGGGCCACCCAGGTTCTCCAAGTAGCTTGGGATTCTGTCCCATCAGTGATGAATAGGAAGAAGATTAACAACTTCAGATAAAGAAGTTATGTCTTACCATAACGTTCCATCTGAGTTGTTGATCTTCCAGTTATCACACCCCCCACCAACCCCCTCCAAAAGTTCCTGGCGGATCTTCTGGGTTTTTGTGGTGTCTTAGGGTTTCTGCACAGAGATGGCCTCTGTCTTATTTCCTTTTCTATATGTTACATGCAAACTCGATCTGAGGTAACTGAGTAAAGGGCATTGTGAGTAGCAGCTTAGCTCGAGAGTTTTTTGGTGCATGCAAGCTTGGTATAAGGCTGACATGGTTCCGAGGGCTTGGAATCTAACCCATCAGTGATGACTGGAAGAAGATCAACATCTCAGATGGAATGTTATGGTAAGACATAGCTTCTTTTTCTGTATCACGGCTCAAAAAGTTATTTCCTTAGTTACAATTTGCTCTCCCAGTATTTCTGACAGAGTTGTCTGCTGGAAATTTTTAAAAGTTTGCCAACTCATTACACTCCCAAAAAATATATTCTCATTTACCTCTTTCTGCCCCATTATACCTCCAGCATTTGCAGTCTACCTCAGGAAAAATTCTTTGGAGTCTGCTTGGGTTATAACAATACCTGTACAAACACTTCCAAGCAAAAATTGTAAATTTTCAAGACGTTGTTGCATATTTGGGAGCCATACATATATTGTTCCATTATTTCTTGGTGAATTGTTTATCCAGTCTCTTCCAATCCTTTCTAACCTCCTCTAATTGATTCCTATAGTTATTATGCAAGATTGTATATGCCCTACTAATTATCCCTTATTTTAACAGCAGCTTCTGATCTAGATTCAATTAAAAACTCTACAAATGCTGGTCTTTTACTTGGAATCCCCCTATTCCTTTCTCTTTGCCTATGCTATGATATCAGTCCTTGATGATGAAGGCAATCTCTAGCCTGTAGTACAAATGTATTCTTGGTCTCTCTCCATTATGTTACCTTTCCCTCTCTAATTATTTGCTCCCAATACCTTGTTTCCTTTGCCAGTTTCTTCCAGTAAATTCAAGCCCTTTCTTGTCTGTTCTCTGTACCCCTAATTGCAATCATCTCTATCAGCAAAATCTCCAGATTTTGGAGTAAAATAAGATCAAGGTGTTTAAATCCTGGAAACATTTCATAAACAGTTTTGATATAAAAGGAATATTTGTTTGAGATGATCTGGAATGAGAAAGGGTTCTGTTGTCAAAATAAAATCATAATCTTAGATCTATCTATACTAAGTGCAAGATAGTTTGCAGCAAGTTGTTTTTCACAATTTTAAGTCTGAAGAGCTGTTTCAGCTGTAAGGCATTTGAAAGAACAACTGAGCAAAGAATGTTGGAATCATCAGCATAGTGATTTAATTAAGGGTTGACCACAGGTAAACCTTGCATCTCACATGTCATTAACAAAAAGAAGAGGGCTAGGAATTTTGCTTTGTAAGATCAGCTCCATGTTGCAAAAAGATAAATTCCTGACCATGACCTAGATGGCCCAGGTTTGATTAGCAGCCTGGGCACTTAAGAGGATGACCAGGAAATATCAGATTGAGTGTCTGATGCCAGCTATGCCATCCTGGGAAGGGGAGATGGTCTAGTCTTCTATGACACTGACTGCTGTGGTGAAGTAGGAGTAATGTACTCAGCAAATGGGCAGGACTGTGCATATGGCTTTGCCAAGCTGCCAGAAGACAGTAACCTCCCGAGTAGTGTGCCTGATACAGTAACCTCCCGAGTAGTGTGCCTGATACCGTGGAGAGGAAAACATAGTAGGCCTTCATGTCAATGAACAAAAATGTTAGCCACTAGCAGTGAGGACTTAGGCCACTAAAGGAAAAGTACAATTGTGTACACTTACCATAAATGTAGATGTTCGAGTGTATTCACTGTTGCAGTCATTACATTTGGGTTATCTGCTTGCAGCCAGCCCTCAACCGGCCTGATTATCAAAGTCTTGGGTCCTGCATCGGTTGCTGTCTCATCTTCCATGATGTCAGGTAGTCAGGGATATAAAGCATGCAGCCAATGCCATTACATCAGTTTTTCTTGCCCCAGATATCAGGTGCTCCCATAATGGGAAGCAATTATATACAAGGTTACACCTCCAACAAAAAGCAAATACACCAGAAAACCTTAAGCATAGTAAACAAGAATAGAGGTATAGTCAATAGAAGTCAGGGGGCTGGAGGGAGGGTAACCAGGACCGCAACAGTGAATACACTCGAGAATCTGCATTTATGGTAAGTGTACACAACTGTACTATGTTCTTCGTGTTTCACTGTTGCAGTCATTACATTTGGGTAGATTCCCACAGCTAAGGAAGGGAGGAGGCAATTAGATAGCATTAGGACCAGCTGTAAGGCCCTCCAAGACTGCAGTGGCAAAACCAGCTGTGGATTTTGAAAAAATTGGCAAATGGTAATGCTTGATGAAGGTACGTACAGAACTCCAGGTAGCAGCTTCTAGGATGTCCCTGGTAGAGACACCTCTGAGAAAGGCTGTAGAGGTAGATGCAGCCCTGGTGGAATGTGGTCTTATCCCCTGTGGGGTAGGTTTTCCATGGGCTTATAGCAGAAATTAATGCAGTGGCCTGTCTACTTAGAAATGGTTTGCTTTGAAGTGGCCTACCCCTCTGCCACTGCGTCAAATGCAACCAGCAGCTGTTCGGATTTCCTGAGAGACTTAGTCCTGTCCAAGTAAACTCTTAAGTTGTCTGTGCACGTCCAAGGAGTACAGTATTCATTTTCCCTTTGTTCTGTGGATTAGAAAAGAAGGTTGGCAAATGAATGGACTGATTAAGGGCCACACTGGATACCACCTTGGGCATAAAGGAGGGATTGGTGCTGAGGGACACCCTGTCCGCATGAAAGATGATGAAAGGCTCCACTGCCATGAGGGCCTGTAATTCAGACACCCTTCTTGCTGAAGTGCTGGCTAGAAGGAAGGCTGTTTTCCAAGAAAGGAATTTCAACTCTGCATTTGCAGCTGGCTCAAAGGGAGATAGAGTAGTCCCAGGCTGGAGTAGGGGCTCTCCTGGATGTTCTTAAGTTTTTGGCCCCTCTGAGGAATTGCTTCAGCAGTGGATGAGAGAAGAGGGGTGGCTCTGTGTTATAATGAGCTGAAATGGCCGATGCAGGAATTTTGATGGAAGAAAAGGAAAGGCCCTTGTGAAGTATCTCAGTTAAGTATTGAATGTGCAGTAAATTGGGCACTGTTGTGTCCATCCCGAGTTTGGCTCCAGGAACAGAATCTTTTCCATTTTTCAGCATAGGAATTTCTAGTACTAGGCCTCCTTGCCTCCAGAATGACATCCATCACTTGCTTACTGAGGGATGGTAATGGATAGATCATGTAATTAGCCAGGCTGCAAGGTTCAGGGTTTGAAGCTGTGGGTGCAGAATTAGGCCCTGCTGCTGGGACAGCAGTGCAGGAGTCTGAGGCAGGTGCCATGGTTCCAGAAGTGACACACTGCGCAGGAGGGGGTACCAGTGTTGGCGTGGCCAGTCTGGTGCAATAAGTATTGCCCTTGGTTTGTCCTGTTTGATCTTTAGTAGCACTTTGGAGAGGAGAGGCAGAGGGGGAATGGCATAAACTGATAGGTTTTTCCAGGTGAAGGACAGGGCACCCTTTTCCAAGCTTGTCTGAGGGGAGTCCTTGTGCAGAATTTGTCCAATTGGTAGTTCTGAGGGGAGGCAAACAGGTCTATCTCTGGGCTCCTCCATTTGTTTCTCAAAATGTTGAATATCTGTGGTTCCATTTTCCACTCATGTGGGACCATGAGATTTCTGCTTAGGTCGTCTGCTAGTGTATGTAGCTTGCCTGGCAGGAAATGAACTTGTAGGTGCACTTGGTAGCTCAAGGCTGTGTTCCACAGAGCCATGGCTAGTCTGCAGAGAGGGTATGAGTAGGTTCCCCCCTGCTTGTTTATGTACCACATAACAGTGGTGTTATCCGTCTTTACCAATAATTGTTCTGGAAGAATGTGGTCCTTGAAGGCTGCCAGAGCATTCTGTATAGCTAACATTTCTTTTTGATTGATATGCAGATGCATTTGACTCTGGTTCCATTTGCCCTGAATGCACTGCCCTGCCAAGTGAGCCCCCATACATAGTCTGATGCGTCTGTTGTTAGGGTTTGGGCAGTAGGGGGTAGAGTGAATGGCAGTCCCTTGTTGTGGTGGCAGGCCTCTGCCCACCAAAGGAACTCTGCCTTTAAGCAAAGGGATGATAGGAATCTGATTCTAGGTCCTGAGAATGTTGACAATATAGGCTTTTTAGATATCATTCTAGTTTCCTCATATGCAGTCTTGCATATGGAATTAGTAGAATGCAAGAGACCATGAACCCCAGGGCCCTGGAATCTCTATCAGAGGGGGTAGGGTTTTTGGCCGTAGTAGCCTTAATGCCTTTGCGTCCCTGTGAAATGGTCTCAGGATCCGTAGTAGGATTCTTAAAGAGGAACTTGTAAGAGTCAGGTACTCTGTAATACCTGTCAGGTTTTCCAAGAGCCGGAGGTAAAGTGTCAGGGGCCAGACTAGATTCCAAGAAGGCATCATCTACAATATCCAGTGCAGGAGGGATATGTTGAGGAAGGAGTAAGAATTCCCCAAGCCTCTTTTTGGAGTCAGAGTAATCCTGGCTTTCCCAGCAGAAATGCTGTCTAAGAGCATGCAAAGTTTCACCAAAAGAGAAATTTTCTGGAGGGGAAGCAGAGGAAATGGAGACCTCTGCATCAGAATCCTCATAGGTAGATAAGGGCAACTCCTGGTCATCAGAGAAAACAGAAATTTCAGAATCCTGATCAGAAGGAAAATCAGTTATAGGTCTCATAGAGGCAGAAGGGTGGCTTCCCCTGATTAGAGTAATAAGGTCTTCAGCCATTCTTATCATTTATTTTTTAGGCATAGGGGCCTGGCCATGCGGTCTGGGCATCGGTTTTCTAGGCGTGGAATCGAGTTTTAGGCCTTGAAGAAGAAGAAGAAGATGGCGTTGGTTTTAATATGCAAGTCAGTAGGCCTGAATACACCCTCAGAAGCCGGTGCCTGCACAGTGGCTCCGGACCCATCCAGGGTAGAGACATCCTCAGATTCCACAGTCGAAGAAGCATCTCGCTGCATACCGGACTCAGAATGGGTCTCCGCAGAGGCCTGCGAATCTGAAGTAGCGGGTATCAGGGGCTGTGAATGCACCTCACTGAGTACCGTCGAACTGGCAACTAGCTTAGGAGAAGCGTCGTTGGCAGCTTTGGACCTATGCGGTCTGTTTCTGTCTTTATCTTTGCGTATTTTGGAATGTTGGTAGTCGGGTGGCTTACCGAAGTCATTTCTGGATAATTGAACAGAGTACCAAAATATTTAGATGCAAAAATGAACCAACGACGAACAGTTCGAGGATTGAATAAGGCACAAAACCAACAGCGAGGTACGTCATGGTCTGGGCCTAAGCAAGGAATGCAGTACGAATGAAAATCCTTATGAGGTATTTGCTTTCCACAAGAAATACAATTGTTAACTTTTACTGACATTGGGTTAGAGCAAGAAAAAGGATCCCCAACTTGGTACGTAGCTTAGTTGAAGGCTTCAGATCTGAAACTCGAAATCAAAAATTTCAGGAGTCGGCCAACCGCCACTTGCGAACTGCTTCTGCTTTGGGCACCGCATGGCAAGAAAGACTGATGTAATGGCGTTGGCTGCATGCTTTATACCCCTGTTCTGGCCTTGACAATTCTGGCTACCATTGCTCAAGCCTGTTCTGTTAGAGAACTAGTCTTTTGCCTCTGGCTCTTCAGAACCATCCCCATGTCAAGTCCCATTCAAATTCAGACTCCGTTTGTATACCCACTTGTTGCTCGCTTGGTCTGGAGATCTCCTTTTCTGCTTTGTTCACATTGTGCAACATAACAGAGATCTAGTGAAATAGGTTTTCATGCAGAGCATTATGGGTAAAAGTGAGAGAGAGGTGTAGTAATTTTGGAAAGCTTTAGATGCAGAACTGCTTAATGGCACCAACCTTGACATTAATGAGGATGGAGTGACTTCGTAATGTATATAGGGTGGGGCAAAGGGGGCAGCTACCATTGGTGTAGGGTATTAGAGGGCACGATAAGGAGATGTGTCCCAGTCAGTAATGCAGTACCAGCCCTTATTTCTATGCCAACATTTCTGAATGTGAGTACAAAAATTAATTTCGATGCTACTTTTCTGCAATACTGAAGTTTTTTTTTCTGCTCCTATGCTGAATTAAGTGGTGGGGCACAGAAACAGAGCTAGGGTGGCTCCTTAGTTTTAGGAACACCAATTGGATTAAAGACTTTCTTTTGTTTCTTAACAGTTGAGGAGCAAGAGAGCCAGGTCAGGGAATGGAAACCGGTGCCAGATGAGCCAGGAAAAGCTTTGGACATACACCTTAAGCTCTGTTATTCCATTTAATGTAATACTTTCATTTATTTATGCCAGACAGTGTTTAATATTGCTTAATGTTATTGCAACTATTCATTCTCCATTTGAGGTTTGTCATACAGGACACCAAGATTTAGTAACTGCCTCCCATTCCATTACCAGACTGATGCTTACCTTGATGTGCTTCCTATGGGTGCCTTCTCTCACTGTTATCACCACCTTTTCGCAGAACTTTCCACCATGTTTTGTAAATGCAGCAAGGTGGACATACCTGCAGTCAGTAGCACAGTGCTGTCAGATGCATTAGCAGACCATCGGTTTGCTGTGTAATGCTCAGTGGCCCCCTTTTCAGTTGTTGAGTAGATACGCCATTACTGCAGTCTGAAATAAACGCTTTCATTTTTACTTACACATTAGTAAATATGCTGCATGCACTAAACCTTGATCTCGTGTCTGATCTGATGGTGGCTCAAGTATGTATAAAAAAATCCATGGTGTGCTGGCCAAAAATGTACACCACCTGAAATCTGTTCTGAAAAAGGCCAAGCTTTCTGGGACTAATATAGTTACTAAAATTAAATAAATGTTTAGATTTTGCAGCACCCTGTGTGCTTCAGTACAAAATATGATACTTGATGCAAGGCTGTCACAAGTGCTAAAGCAGTGGTAGCAAACAGAAAATTAAATCCTTTCAGTGGTAGGAGGCACATCTGAAGGTTTTCTGCTAGTGTCTTAATTTGTTCTGTAGCTGTCTACATCATTTACCTTTTAATAAGTTCGAGATACCCACTAGGGACACACAGAAGAGCAGCAGACTTGTGTTTAATGCTGTCGATATAAACTTTAATGAATGAGGACATTTCTGTTGTATTATTTGAGACAGTGAAGTATTGTAGAGGTAAAATCATGGGCAGTGACGTAGATCATACCAGGAAGAATTCAGCTGGAGCATGTTGTGGTATTTGCCTTTGCATATAGGTGCAGTCACCTTTTAAACAATCACATGCCCTTCTTTAGAAAAGAACATGCGAGTTTTCCTAAAGAAGATACTTCTCAAAGACACACAGTGCTTATTTTCAGTATGTGGAGAAAGGTATTCTCCAGCCCCTAAAGAGTCTGCATTCTTCTAAAGTCTTCATGCCAGGTGTAAAGATTCACTGTCTGTAACTTAAAAGGTTGAACTGATATATTTTACATGTCCAGGACTGGCACACATCATTTTCATTTTGTAATAAATAATCCTTCCTCTCCTTGCTCCAGCTACGTATTTCCAGGCAACCCTATTTTATTTTCCCTTTCCTAATTTTTCCAGATGCAGCTGTTTTTCTTGTTAAGGTTTAATAAAACATTGTCTGCCTGATATTTTCTAGTCCCAGCACAAATGCATTATCACTCAGTGGAACATACAGCACAAATTTATTTTTAGCTAGAGAGGTTAATGTGGTTCAAACGTTTATATAGTATTTGCACCGTCATTAATAAGTGTCATGTTTTTTGTTTTACAAGTTGACCAACATGACACCTTAACTTTTATTTATTTAGGTATATATTTTATTTATTTATTTATTTGAGGAGGATGTTGCACAGTTATTAAACCACATATGTATATTTTACTGAGTTTTACCAGAATAATTATTGTAAAACAGGGTTGAAGTAATTGTTGCTATACAAGTCAAAACATTTGGTAATTGTAGTATATTTTGCACTTTTAAACTGTATATGTGAAGTTGTTCAGTCTCGCCGTTCATTCTTCACTGATGGATTGGGAGCATAAACCACGTAGGTATATTTTACTGAGTTTTACTAGAATAATTATTGTAAGACAGGGTTGAAGTAATTGTTATACAAGTCAAACGTTTGGTAATTGGAGTATATGTTGCACTTTTAAACTGTATTTTTGCTATATTGCTGATTTTTAAAACTGTTCTTGCTGATTTGTTGAACTTTTTGTCTGCTGTAGCATAGACTAGATTCAGACCTGCTGAATCTGGTTCTTTTTGTTAAACTGAGCACTAAACCAGGCTGTCTTTTGTTGGAGAGGATCCTCCTGCACCCTTGTGGCAGGAGGGTGCAGTTAGGACTCATCTGATCAAGGGTTGCAGGCAGAACTCAGTTTTCAGCTTTTTATTTGTTAAATTGTTTAATTCAGTTTGCTCACTGTTTTAACACAGCTCCACAGAGTCAGGTGACCAACCACTGCTGTGCTGTATTCGTCTGTGCAATCCAAGAATCTGTTGAATTCTGCTAACTAGGAGTACAAATTTGTACTGTATTTTGTACTTTTAAACTCTGTTATATTTCTGATTTTTAAAACAGTTCTTTACTGTTGCACTTTTTGTCTGCTGTTGCATAGACTAAATTAAGATCTGCTACATCTGTTTCTGTTTGTTAAATTGCTCACTAAACCAGGCTATCTTTTGTTGGAGAGGGCCCCCCTGCACCCCTGTGGCAGAAGAGTGCAGTTAAGACTCATCCAATTGAAGATTGCTGGCACAGGGCTCAGTTTTGAGCTTTTTTATTGATTAAATTGTTTAATTCAGTGTGCTCACTGTTGCTATATAAGCCCTGTGCACCATTGCCCACTACCATGTAGTGGGGATATCCATTGGCAGTTATAGACACAAAAACTTCAGTAGATAAATTTTTCTGTAGTAGTTGTCCATGATCCGACTGAGAAGTCCTCAAATTGCAATTAGCTGCTCAGAGAGCACCTCAGTTGTACTTTTGCCTCTTAAGCATTCCCAAAACCACCTGATCTACAATAGTCTCATATCAGACCCCTGCTAGTGCAGACCCTTTATAGAGAGCACCCTATTAGTATAGACCCTGCTTAGAGTACCCAGTTATACCACATCCCTCCATTTTCTCTCCCCACTGTGAAAACAGGATTTAACCTAGCATTATGGATGGTCAGTTTCCCTTCATTTCTACAACCAGCCTGATTGACATGGGTTTCCTGAGGAAGTGTAGCAATTGCTTCATGTAGACTGACAACCCTCTACTCCTAAATTACCCAAGTACGATTTGTGAGGGATGCATTTACACTAAGAATCTGGAATCCTTGCTCTCTCATGCACAGAACAGTAACACTGAAGAGGTTGTCATCTCACATACTACCTCCTTCGCAAACCATGTACTCAACAAATAATCATCATACGTGGAGGTATTCACCAGAAACCTAACTAAACACCGGAGACCTTCAAAACACAAACATGCTACACCTAATACAGCCGCCATTACACATACAAACACAAGCATCAGTGTCTCACCAAATAAGCCCTTAAGGCAAAGCACATCTAACCGAACTTTTTTAGTGATAGCTGACTCCATTGTGAGAGACACACATGTTCCACTTACCAGGCTGGACAAGAAGGTTGCAGTCAGCTGCCTGTCAGGTGCCAGGATCTGTCAGATCGCACATGCACTCAAGTCTCACAACAAAAAGTAGTGTTATGACTCCGTCATATTTCATGTTGGGGTGAATGACTTCAGACATACCTCACTGGACTATATGAAAAGAGACATGATTGAGCTTTCTAAATGTATGTCCCAGGCGGGTATGTCCCTAGCCTTATGCAGCATTCTGCCTTCACCTCAGATGATACCAAAATATAAACAAAAAATGATTGACTTCAACAATTGTCTTAATTTTTGGTGTCATTCTAAGTGGATCCAATTTCTGTCAGCCTGGGTTGACATGGTTGATAGACCACACTGCTTTGCCAAAGATCATCTTCTCCTATCACCTCTAACCTCTAGGCTTTCAGTTACTGGGTAAGGCACTTGCCTCCCCTATAGTGCCTTTTTTAGGCAGGGTCTCAAGAATAAAATTTATGATGTGAAAATATCACTCACAAATAAGTTAATGGTTATACTGCTAAACGCTAGGAGTTTAAATCAGAAACTGCACTCTCTGGAAGCACTCCTATCCCTGGAAGATGTTGACATCTATGCAGGCTACAATGCCTTCCATACTTTCAGACCGCAAAATGAACATGTGACTGTGACAGGTCCTTACATGGAGCCAGCAATCAAGGACTCTCCTTACCACTGACTCCATGCGGGACAGTCACTAAGAGCAAAGATGGATTCACACAGTATTTTCAGATGCAGCTCCTTGTACCAAGCACAGTTTCCCTTAAGAGCACTGCACACAGGGAGCATGCTGCAGACCTGGGGCTGGACTCTTCTTCTCTCTGCAGACCCACACAAAACTCCACACAGACCACTTTGGAGCTCTGTGTCCCTATTCCCAAAAGCTGACATACACCTTGAATATTTGAGTTTCACACACACATACACACCTGGGAAAAGCTGGCACAGATTTACTAGCTGTGCCCCTTTTTGCCCAGACCCTGAGTTAATCACACCGCTACCAGTCAGCTACCCTAAGGCTATTACAACAGGGTACCCAATTGTATTGTATAAAATGAATACTAATACAAATGGGACGGTTTGACCAAAGCAGCAAGGCTTTCAGGAATGGCCACAGTGTCACTAAAACAAGCATGAGTACTGTCAAGATGTTAAAATTATTCTCTAAAGGTCCAGCCACAATGTACTGTATTAAATATTTAACGATTAATAATATTAAAAGAAAACAAGAGAATACTGAATACAATAAACAACAGAGTTTCAACCACAGGGAGATATGAAAAATAAAATAGTTGGATAGTTTCTCAGATGCAGGAAACAACACTAAACTGTTCTCACTAAATGTCCCTGACTGACTAAAAATTACTGTTCCCCTGACTACTTACTAAAGCAAGGCAAGCTGATGTGTGCTGAGTGTCTTACCACAGCAAAAGCCAGATGATGCCTCTATTCGTCTTTGTGAATGTGTGAAATGTATATCCTGTCAGAAATCTTCCCTGTCAGGTTCCAAAGTGCAGCTGTGAGAATTCCAAAGAAACCAGATGCTGGTTAGAGGATGACATCACCTCTGGTCATACGAGTCTGGTACAGTACACACACACACAGCTTTGCTAAGATCTGTGGCAGCATCTGAAAGCTATAACACAATTTCAAACTTTCCACCCTTCCAGGGTTCTGTGATAAACATACACATTTGATCAGTTACAGCAATGCAACCTAATATATATGCATACATTCCTTTTGTTGAGCAGGACCTACTGTTGATGCATTTTTAACACAAGTAACTTTACAAATATATCTTAACTCAAACATCTGTATACATTTAGTGTGATAGTCAAGTAACATAGAATTATTTAAAAAAACTCCAGCTAGCTGTGCTGGCATATGTACACATGTCCTACTTTCCCTGGCACAAATAGCACTACCTCATAACATCACCCCCCCCCCTTTGAAAACTTAAGCTACTTTTTCAAGTTACTCTGGAAAAACTTTGCTTGAGAGAAATCGGCCTGTCTGGGAGCACCTTAACCTATACCCTGTCTTGAAAGCCAATCTGCATTGGTATTGCTGACTCACTGTGGTGCTGCAGTGTCATATCTGCTGCCATCCACTGCAAGTACTCAGCACCAGGGCCTCCCTATCGTGGTAAGG
Organism: Protopterus annectens; assembly: GCF_019279795.1. Classification (NCBI taxonomy): domain Eukaryota; kingdom Metazoa; phylum Chordata; order Ceratodontiformes; family Protopteridae; genus Protopterus; species Protopterus annectens. Next base: position 647,367,771 of record NC_056750.1, read on the forward strand.
CTTCATCATGTTAACATGGTACAGTTTGTGCCCCTGTCTCCTGCCTAGCAGATTTATCATGTAGTTATCATCACTGACCTTCATTACCACTTCGAAGGGTCCCTCCCAAGCTGCTTGCAACTTATTGTGTCTGACAGGAATGCACACCATAATCTGCTGTCCCACAGCATACTCTCGGGCTCAAGAATTCCTGTCATACCAGACCTTTTTCTGCTGTTGGGCTCCTGCCATGTTCTTCTGGGCCAAGTGCATGAGCTCCCTAAGCCTTGTCCTGAGGTTTTGAACATATGTCACAACAGACTCCTTGTGGGATTCACACTCACCCTCCCACTCATCGTGAATCCTATCTAAAGGTCCCCTCACCCAATGCCCATACAGCAACTCAAATGGTGAAAAACATGGATTCCTGGGGTACCTCTCTTTATGCAGACAGCAGATGGGGTAAATATTTGCCCCACTCTCTCTTAAACTGGTATGCAAATGCCCATAGCATGTTTTTTAGTGTGTAGAGTTTAACCTCACCACAAGACCATTAGTCTGGGGGTGGTAATGGTGGTTTTTATGTGCTTCTCTCCACAGTGCTTCCACAGACAGGCCAGCAGGTCTGACATGAAACTAGCAGCCCTCTCAGGCAGCACCCCTCTAGGGAAACCTATCCTGCTGAAAATCTTAAAGCATTTGCCACCTTCTCTGCCTCGATGGATGACATAGCCACTGTCTCAGTGTATCTAGTAGCATAATCTAATACCACCAGAATATACTTCTTCCCTGGAACTTGGGGGTGCTCAGAGGCCCCACAATATCCATAGCTACCCTCTGAAATGGCTCCTCAATTACAGGGAAAGGCATCAAAGGAGCCTTGACCTTGTCTCTTGCCTTGCCTACCTTTTAGTACTGCTCACAGCTCCTGCAGTACCCTGTTAAATCCCTTGCAATTTCAGGCCAATAAAAGTTCTGCATAATATGTCTCTTGGTGTGCTTTATGTCCATATGACCTGTGAAAGAAATGTCATGGGCTGTGGTTAGAAATGCCAGATGGTAGGGTCTCGGTACTACCAACTGCTGTATTATTTTACTCTCTAGCTGTCCCTCAGGGGTCCCCACTCTATACAGTAAACCTTTGTTCCAGTATACAGTCTTCCCTTTTTCTTAAGAATCAGGTGCCTCCTTAGGTACCTCCCTCAAGCTTCATAATGTAGGATCCGAAAGCTGAGCCTGCCTCAGTTCTACCTTTGTAAACCTTCCCAGCTCCCTTTCCACTGGAAGCCTGATGTCTTCTGACAACAGTGCCTCGGTGACATCCTTAGTACTACCACTCACTTTTGCCCTTGCAGTCACCCTATCCATTGGAACATCATTACCTACCAACATCTGTGGCTCACTTTCAGGCTCACTGCTACAGGGTAGCTCGCTCACTGAAATAGCCACCTCAGCAGCCCCAGCTTCAGGTGTGAGGTCTGTCTGGGTCTCCCCCAGGCTACCTGACCCACATGCCTGTCTCCAAGCCTGACTCTGTGTAACTTCATGCACACAAAGTACTGAATTATCAAAATCATTCCCTGTCGAGACATCTGCAAGGCTATACTCAAACACACCTACTTGCTTGCTTCCTTTTCCACCCTCCCAATCAAGGTAAACCCTGGCCAAAGGAATTTGGAATGGGGTCCCTCCTAAAGCTCTGACTGGTGTGGACTGCCCAAGCAAGTACTGCTGTTCTGTAACAACTGCAGTCTTCACAATGGTTATGTCACAGGCTGTCTTCTCTCTTAGCAATGGCCTGTCTTCCATCCACTACGATAGGATACAAACTTTGGTGATAATTTGGTACCCCTGTTGTTTCTAGACAACTTACCACTGGCATGCTGTTATTCCCCCTTGCTGGCTCCTTTACCTTTTGTTCCCCACCTTGCCTCAGTGGACATTTGTATGCTACATGACCCCTCTAATTACATTTAAAACGTCTAACCCTTGGTCCTTGCCTGTACCTGAATTAGTGGCTTCCCTGTTACTGGTGTACTCTGTTGGGTTGGTTTCAGCAGTCCACCATGGGTCCTCCTATAACCTTGTGCAGCACTGGATATTCCTTTCTTGTGCAGTGATGCCCTGCTTGCTGTGAAGAGATCTCTTTTTCTCCCCAACTCATCTGCAGAGTTACATTCCCAGTCTGCCAACCAGATTCTCATGTCCTCAGGCAAAGTGTTAAGGGCTTGTTTCCTCACCAAAAGGTCTGCCAGCCTTTCAAAAGTGGTGACCTGACATCCACTCACCCACCTATGAAAATAAGTACTTAACTCAGCAATATATTTACATACACTTTCATCTGCATTGAGTCTATGCTCAAACCTTTTTTTCTGTAAGCTGCAGGTGTTAACTTAAAACATTCCAGTAAACGTTGATCTGAAGTAGGAGATTCATTTGTCTGCAACCTGTGGGTTATGGATCCGATATCGGATCCGAACCGGCATGGTTTTACCAGCTGTGGATCCGAGCCCCTAGCTCCTCCCCTCACCCATAATGCCCTGCTCTCCCTACATGACCTCAGATCTAGTTTGCCGCACTGGTAACCAGGTCTTGGATTCTGAGCTTTTCAGCTAAGTGATTTTTGTATTGAAAGAAAGCGTTATATTTAGTAGTTGTGTTTTTTGAGTGATTGTATTAGGTTCCCTTTCATAATTTGATAGTTTTAGCTTAAAATTTATAATTTTGAGAACTTTTAGTTTTTACCCTCCCCTCACTGGTCGCAGTTTCTGTGTGGGTGTATTGTGTGGGGCCTTGTGTGTGTGTACTAATTTAGTACCAGTTTCTCTGTCTTTTGTTTTTTTCTTTAAAAAAAAAAAAAAAAGACTTATCATGTCAGAAGCCCCTAAGGCAATTTTCTCCAAGTGCTCCGAGTGTGGCCATAAGCTATACCCTGCTGATGGCCACACTCGGTGCGTTCGATGCCTTGGGGTTGAACACCTCACTTCTGGATGTTCCATTTGTGCAGGGTTCAACCCCAGGGCATTGAAGGAGCGGAGGTCTAAGCTGGTCCTGGCGGGACTTCTACCCCCGGACTCGGCTTCGGCTCCTGCTCCTGTGGTGGGTACCGTGGCCTCAGTTCCCTCCTCGCCTGCTCCCCCTCCTCCACCTGGGACTCAACCTCCCGCTGCTGGGTTGGAGGAGAGAGAGGCAAGAAAAAAGGATCGGAGAGAAGCACCACAAGCGGCGGGCCGAGACTTCTGTGTCGGCCCCGCCAGCTAAGCGGGCTTCTCCTCCGGCCTCCTTGGCTACTGGCTCTCCCCCCCTCGGCTCCGGTCTTGTTTTTCACCGGGGCCTGAGGAGGAGGAGACCCGATCTCCATCGAGGCTATCGAGGAGGCACTCTAGGCCTACCTCGGTAGCCTCTTCGAGATCCACGTATAGCCTTTCTGACGCCGATCTGGACCGGATGATGAGAAGGTTCATCCAGGCCCAGATGCAGATGGGAGTGCTCCTGCCCCCCCCCCCCCTCTGGGGGGGGAGCTCGACCCCATTTTTCAAGCCTATAGCTCCTTCTCCGACCCGCAATCCGGGTTCGGAGCGTTCGGAGCCGGGCAGCTTCGGAGCCGGGGGTGGGTCGGCTCCGATAGTACTAGGTACTTCGGATCCCACCCTGCCCTCGAGTGTTTCGGATCCAACCTCTCGGAGCCTGGCTCCGAGCTTCGGATCCGGGGGACTCAGTGTGCCTTCGGCGCCGTCTGTGTCTGAGAGCACTGGTCCCTCGGATCCGAGTGTCTCGGGGCCGGCTCCGATCCACTCCTCCGATCCGAGGGGGAGCCGACTTTCGGATCCTTTGGTCAAGGCTGGCTCCCCCTCGGCTTTTAATGTAGTGGAGAGGGCTCTGTTGAGGGCTTCCGGACGCCCGGCACTTGCTTCGGCTCCTTCCCGCGCCCCATCTGCACTGGGTCAGGCTTCCACCATCTGGCCACTGGGACAGCCCGCTCCAATGCCCCAAGCTGTTCCATTGGGACAAGACACTGCTTGCGAGGGCTCCTCGGACAGCCCCCCCGAGGAAGCACCTCGCAAGCATACGTGTAAAAGGATGCACATAGACTCCCCAGAGTCTTTAACGGAAGACACGGATTTGGATGAAGGGGAAGGCTCCCCAAGGTCACCCCCCGAGGATGTCTCCTTTGGAGACATCATGGAAATGCTTCGCATAAGGGGTGGGTGGTCTGCCCCCAAGTCTTCCCCGGACGAGTCCGTGTTCTTGGAGGCATTCGAAGCGGGCCCGTCTACCTCTTGGGTGTCCCCTCCTGCTGACCCCTTGGTGGACCTTATTACCACCAGGGCGTGGAAGGAACCGGACACCGTGGAGCCAATCCCCAAAAGACCAGACCGCATTCTTAGCTCCCCTGCAGACTGTACCCACTGGAGTAAGGGGCCTCCGGTAGATGCCATGTTGACAGCAGCAGCCACCAAGAGGGAACTCGCTCAGGAGAGTCCCTCAGTCCATCCTCCGAGCAAGGAGTCTCGGATGATGGACCGCTTGGGGAAGCGAATGTTTAGTTCAGCGACCTTCTCAGTGAGGGCGCTCAACTACTTGGCACATGTTATCAGGATGCAGCGCAATCTTATTAAAGAATATGCTGCATCCCCCCCAGAGTCCATGTCGGAGGAGGACAAACTTTTGCACTCCACCCGTATGGCCACTCTTCGGTCCATGATGAATACTTCTATGCGGTTGCTTTCCCATGCTAATGAGGGAGCCGCTAGAGCTGCAGGAGTAGGCCTAGTCACGAGACGCCAGGCCTGGCTCCGACATTGCGATTTCACGGAGCCCTTCAATGCGTCCTTTGCGAACGCCCCTTTTGATGGTTCTGCCCTTTTTGGCAAAATGGTTCGCGACACCTTGACCCAGAGCGAAAAGGACGGGAAGATGCTGTCTGCCGTCGGAATCCGCTTCTCTGTGCCCCAGAGGCCCTACTCTAGGAACCAAAAGGGCCAGAAGAAGATGTGGTTCCGGAAGTCGCAGCAATCCCAACCCGCTCCGGACAACCAGTCCTTCCGTGGCAGAGGAGGACAGGGAGGACGCCGCCCCAGGGGCAGAGGGGCTCCCAGGAACTTCGGGTCCAGAGAACCTTTCTCTGAACGGCCCGCGCAGCAGCCCTGAAGGGTTGCCTGACTGCTCCACTCTGGAGGCAGTCGGGGGACGTTTTTCGGAGCACCTAGCGGCATGGGAGTCCATAACATCAGACCGCTGGGTCCTCCGCATTATATCCAGAGGATACAAGATCCCCTTTCATCGCATTCCAAAATTAAAATCCCTCCCCGACGTTCCACCCGGTCAGTGGGAGGCCGCTTCAGCAGAAATTGGCCATCTGCTGGGGAAAAGAGCCATCCAGCCCGTCCCCCCAGACCAGATCGGATCAGGGTTCTACTCCAGGTTCTTTTTAGTGCCAAAAAAGATGGGGGACCTAAGACCAATTTTAGACCTGTCCCTGCTAAACCTGGGAGTTCCCAAGGAGAAGTTCCGGATGGTCACCTTACAATCCATCTTTCCCCTTCTGGGAGAGAATCACTGGATGTGCTCTATAGACCTCAAGGATGCGTACTACCACATACTAATGGACAGACGTTCCAGGAGGTTTCTTCGCTTCTGGCTGGGAGCCAGTCACTACCAATTCAGGGTCCTTCCCTTTGGTCTCACCACAGCCCCCAGGGTGTTCACCAAAGTACTAGAAGTGGTTGCGGCCCACCTGAGGCTTCAGGGGGTGCAGGTCTTCCCGTACCTGGACGACTGGCTTCTTACCGCCCCAACAAGGCATCTACTATCATTGGCGCGAGACTCCTTTCTTCATCTAGCTCCCCGTCTGGGCATCACGATAAACGTAGAAAAATCCAACCTGGCCCCTACTCAGTTGATAGATTTTATAGGTGCCAGGTTAGACATAAGGGAGTTAAGAGCCTTCCTCACAGCCGACAGAGTTCAAAGTCTGCGACTCCAGGTGCGGGCCATCCTCCACTCCTGCTCAGTTCCGGCGGAATTGGTCATGAGGGCTCTAGGGTCCATGGCGGCAGCGATATCTCTTCTTCCACTCGCCAGGCTCAATATGCGGGTCCTTCAGTGGACACTTCAAGTTCAGTGGTCTTATCTTGCTTTACCTCTGCATCATCCCATTGCGATCAGCAAGGCTTGCAAGCGGTCCCTCTTGTGGTGGCTCCACTCACAGGATCTCCACGAGGGCCGCCCCTTTTGTGCTTCTCCCCCCCCTCGCCACGGTGACCACGGATGCCTCCCGCCTCGGGTGGGGGGGCATTTTGCAGGACGGACGGTCCAAGGCACGTGGAACGACTCAGAGACCTCCCTGCATATCAATGTTCTAGAGATGAGGGCAGTGCTCTTGGTGTTGCGAGCACTTCAGGCCTTTCTTCCCCTGGGAACAATTGCGATTCAGTCAGACAACATGTCTGTGGTCTGGTACATCAACAAACAGGGGGGAACCAGGTCTTATCCCTTATGTCGGGAAGCCATGAGAGTGTGGGAATGGGCGATCTCCACCAACCGCTTTCTCATCGCAACGCACATTCCGGGTCGGTCCAACATCCTTGCGGACAAACTCAGTCGCACCATTCTCTCCCCGTACGAGTGGTCTCTCAATGCTCAAGTAGCGAAACGTATCTTCGCACGGTGGGGAACTCCTTGTTGCGATTTCTTTGCGTCTCCCTTAAACACCAAATGCAACAGTTTTTTCGCTCTAATCCCTCCCACAGGGGATTCCCCGAGAGACGCTCTGGTGCATGCTTGGCCTCCCGGTCTTCTCTACGCTTACCCCCCCCCCCTTGCCTCTGATGCTCCAAGTTCTTCAGAAAGCCTCTCGGTTGGGGTGCAGAATGATCCTCATTGCCCCATTCTGGCCTCGACAGATCTGGTTCCCTTTCCAAAGGTCTCACTCGGTGAATCCTCCTTGGATTCTAGATCCCATTCCGGATCTCATATCGCATCCATCGAACCTACCAACTCCGAATCTGGACAACCTGAAGCTAACGGCTTGGCTGCTCCAGTTCCACTCCTAATTAGGACTCCCGGTATCTCGTCTCCCGTTAAGGCCATCTTGGTAGCGGCTCATAAACCATCTACCAGGAAAGTTTACCGCAGTAAATGGAAGCGATTCTCCATTTGGGCGGAGCGGCAAGGTCTAGATCCCTTCACGGTTCCCCTTCCTCTGGTGCTAGACTTCCTAACCACTCTAATGATGGTGCCAGTAGTTCCACGGTCAAAGTGCAGCTTGCGGCCATTTCTCACTATCATGTTGTTCATGACTCTGGACCACTTATGTCTGCCAAATTGTGTAAAATCTTCCTTAAAGGCACCTTTCTCCTTAGGCCCCCTGTCAAGCAAGCAGTTCCTCCTTGGGATCTGTCCTTGGTTCTTCAGGCCTTGACCGCTCCCCCATTCGAACCTGCGGCCACAGTAGATCTTAAATTTTTATCCTTTAAGACTGCTTTCTTAGTGGCCATTACTTCGGCCAAAAGAGTTTCGGAACTTCAAGCCTTATCTTCAAAGCCTCCTTACTTGGTCTTCCATCCGGACTGCGTATACCTCAGGACCAATCCCTCCTTTCTTCCTAAGGTAGCCTCAGAAGCAAACATTAACCAGTCCCTGTTTTCTTTCCTAAATATCAGAACAAAGGTGAATACAAGTTGCATTCCTTGGATGTTCACAGGCAGCTTCGTTTTTATCTTAACAGGACAGCTGATCATAGGCAATCCGACCAGTTGTTCATTTCCTTTGCCAAATTCAATCTGGGTAAGCCAATTTCCAAAGTCTCCTTGTCACGCTGGATTTCGCAGTGTATTCTTCTAGCTTATCAAGCCTCTGGAAGGCCCGCACCGGAGGGAGTCAATGCCCATTCAACTCGGTCAGTTTCTACCTCAACAGCCTTTAAGGCTAGGACTCCTCTGGATAACATTTGTTCAGCAGCCACTTGGGCTTCATCCTATACCTTTATTTCTCATTACAAGCTGGATATCACATCTAGAGGTAGAGCATCCTTTGGCTCCGTGGTGCTCCGGAATATCCTTCCATGACGGCCGCCCAAGATTCAGGTAGCTGGGGACTCTGTCCCACAGGTTGCAGACAAATGAATCTCCTACTTCGGATTTAGAAGTTATGTACTTACCATAACGTTCCATCTGAGTAGGTGGATTCATTTGTCTGCAACCATCCCACCCTCCTATCCCCCTGGCCTTGTCAGTTTCCTGCATATTATATGTTACCCCTTTCCAGGGTATTTTGATTCAGGGCAAACTTAATCTGAGGTCACGTAGGGAGAGCAGGGCATTATGGGTGAGGGGAGGAGCTAGGGGCTTGGATCCATAGCTGGTAAAACCATGCCGGTTCGGATCCGATATCGGATCCATAACCCACAGGTTGCAGACAAATTAATCCACCTACTCAGATGGAACGTTATGGTAAGTACATAACTTCTAATTTTACTGTATCATAGTTTAAAAAATCAGTATCAGACAATTTAAAAACAACAGTTACAGCTTTACCATGGAGTAAGGGGGTCAGGAACTGTACCCAGAGTACCCAGACCCCTTGACCAACATTACTGTTTCCATACTCTTTCAAATACATGAATAAAATGATCAAAATCATCACCCTCTGTAAACCGTGGAAGAAATTTACTGACCTTTATTGCTTTTGGGGTTCATTTATTCCCTTCCCCATTACCTCCATGACCTGCCAAAGAGTCAGCATCTCCCTATATGTTGGTGCGGTTTCTCATTTTCTTTGGTCTCCGAATGCCACAGTCTCTCTGCTGATTCTAACTCCATCTGTTTCTCCAGTCATTTGGCCTTCAGTTCAAGTCTCTCTAACTCCAGACAGATTTTTAAGTTCTCTGAGGAAGAGGTGAACTGTCCTGTTTCTGAAGACTGTACATCCCCATCACCAGACTGATTGTCTTCCAGGTTGCTGGTCCGTGCTGCAGCTGTGACCAAGGCTGAAATAATTTCCTCTTTAGTCAGGATGGCATGCACCGCTCCCTTGGCTTTGCACACCTTGGCCAACTGTTTCTTTGCCAGCTTGCTATAATCTTCTGCTGACATACTTTCCTGCTTTTCCTGACTAAACTAAACTAAGAAAACTAAATAAAATTGTTATGAAAATTAAACTCTGTATATTTACCCTTGTAGCTGCTGAAAGTACACACACCTCCAGTGGCAACTACCCACTGGTTTCTGAAGTTCAATTAATATCCCACCCAGCTGCTACCAGTATGTGACAGGTCCCTACTCTGGACCAGCAATCAAGGAGACCCAGTCCTCACCACTGACTCTAGTGAGGGACAGTCACTAAGAGCAAAGCTTGTTTCACAGAGTATTTTAAGATGCAGCTCCATAAACCAAGCACAATTTCCCTTAAGAGCACACAGGGAGCACGCTCCAGAACTGTGACTGGACTCTTCTTCTTTCTTCAGACCCACACAAAACTCCACACTGACCACTTTGGAGCTCTGTGTCCCTGTTCCCAGTAGCTGACACACACACACTTGGATATTTGAGTTTCACACACACATACACACTTGGGAAAAGCTGGCACAGATTTACTAGCTGTGCCCCTTTCTGCCTAGACCCTGAGGTAATCACACTCACACCAGTCAGCTACCCCAAGGCTCTTACAAAGGGGTACCCAATTGTACTGTGTAAAATTAATATTAATACACATGGTAGGGTGTGACCAAAGCAGAAAGGCTTTCAGGAGCTGCCACAGTGTCACTAAAACAAGCATGAATACTGTCTAAAGGACCAGCCACAATGAAAGGTATTAAAATATTTAATGATAAATAATAAAACAGAAAGCAGGAGAATACTGAATACAATAAACAACAAACTTTCAACCACAGAGATATAAAAATAAAATAGTTGGATAGTTTTTTCACAGATGCAGAGCACAATACTAAACTATTCTCACTAAACATCCCTGACTGACTAAAGAATTACTGTTCCCTGACTACCTGCTAAAGCAAGGCAAGCTGATGTGTGCTGAGTGTCTTACCACAGCAAAAGCCAGATGATGTCTCTCTCTGTCTGTGTGAATGTGTGAGATATATATTCTGTCAGAAAGCTTTCCTGTCAGGTTCCAAAGCGCAGCTGTGAGAATTCCAAAGAAACCAGATGCTGGTTAGAGGATGACATCACCTCTGGTCATATGAGTCTGGTACAGTACACACACACAGAGCTTTGATAAGATCTGTGGCAGCATCTGAAAGCTATAATACAATTTCAAACTTTCCACCCTTCCAGGGTTCTCTGATAAACATACACATTTGATCAGTTACAACAATGCAACCTAATATACATGTATACATCATTTCTGTCCAGCAGGACCTACAGTTGATGCATTTTTAACATAATTAACTTTACAAATATATTTTTAACTCAAACATTTGTACAAATCGGTGTGATAGTCAAGTAACATAATTTTTTTTTACAAAACTCCAGCTAGCTATGCTGGTGTATGTACACATGTATTGCCCTACTCTCCCTGGCACAGATGTCACTACCTCATAACATCACAGTGAGAACCAAAGTAGGAGGAGTATCTATCTTCATCAGAGATAAATATACCTTTAGACTGGTTAGACAAGAAAACCCTATGCAATTACTCCAAGTTCAACTAACTGTCGGTAAGACCCCCCTTTAAGTCATCATTAGCTATAGTCCGCCCTCAGTGAACCATGATCTGCATGCTGCTTATTTGATCCTACTAGAACCAATCGAATTACAACCAAACACTCAAGGCATGGGCGATTTTAACTATCCCTCCATTGACTGGGAAACCTATATGAGTACCAATCTGCTAGTGTGCAACCCCACAAGGGACTCAAATATTCTCGACTAGTTCTTCACCAACATGGGTGACCATTGCATCACCACAAGCATAGGACCCTCACTGGTTAAATATGATCACAAATCAGTCACATTTGAAGTATCTCTAACATCTGAACCCCTCTTAGGTGAAATCAGGCTAAAAAATTTCACCAAAGCTAATTATGCCCTCCTAAGGGATGGTATAAATAATTTCCAAGCTCCTGTTCCCACAGATGGCATTGACAACTATACTAAGGTATACACAAATGCCCTGTACAATCACTTATGCAAATGTATTGTCAATGCTGTACCTGACAGGATCAAAACAAAATGCTGAAGAAAAAACAAGCCTCCCTGGTGGACATCTAACATTAATAGGTTATACAACAAGAGGAAGAAGTTGCTGTCTAAGAATAAAAAAGAAAGGTCCCAGCACCGGAAGAACATTCTCCTCTGCTTGAAAAAATAAATAAGACAACTTGTAAAATCCTCTAAGGGCAACTTTGAAAAAAATTAGCAACCATAGCTAAGGATAACTGTAAGGCATTATTCAACTACGTCCGTAATGTAAAAGGTAGTACCCAGACTTGTGCTGAACTAGCTGTAGATGGCATCACACACACTGAGCCTGTGAAAATAGTTAACCTGTTAGCTAACAGGTTGGGTGAAATTTTCACCCACCTGTCCTCTCCAAAGATTACACAAAGTATTCCTTTCATATCTCCTCCACTTTGCATCTTTAAAGAGCAAGTCATTAATGCTGTCTCCAAGACCAAAAACGCGGCCTGTATGGGACCAGATAGCATCCCAGGTTACATTTTAAATGGTCTAAAACATGAGTTAGCAACTCCATTAGGTAGTCTATTCAACCACAGCCTGAGTACTGATTTTGTCCTTGCTTAATGGAAAACAGCAACCATCATCCCCTTTCATAAAGGGGGTACAGCAACAGACCCTGGGAACTACAGACCCATAAGCTTAACCAGCCTTATCTGTAAGGCCTGTGATACCCCTGCACTAGCCCAGTAATCAAGGGGCCTCAATCTGCACCACTAGCACCAGTGAGGGACGTACACATTGGGAGGATGACAAGTTCACACACAGTAAAGTACAAATTCCCTTAAGAGCACACAGAGATCACAGTCAGTCCAGGGCTGGTTTTTTCCTCTTTCTCCAGATCCCCAGTAAGACTCCCCACTGGCAAAGCTGTAGGGTTAAGATCTCAGCCGAGTAGCCAAGCTAAGACCTTCAGCACCCTCTCTGTCCTACCAGTGCTTCGTGTCCTGCCCAAGTAGCTGAAACACACACAACTTGAGATTTGACTTATATGCAAACCTACAGACACTCCTGGGAAAGGCTGGCACAGGCTCACTAGCTGTGTCCCCTTCTGCCCAGTCTATAAGGTAGTTGTCACTGCCACCAGCCAGCTCTTATCAGCTGCTTTTAAGGCCCTTACCAAAGGGTGCCCAATCTTACTGTGTAATGTTAATGTTATCCAAATTGTAAGTGTGACCAAGACTTGCAAGGCTACTGGAGTGGCCTGTACAGTGTCACCAAATACATACGCAAGTACTCTAAGAGCCTAAATATCTCTAAACAAACCAGCTCCAATTAAAAGGTTTAAATATATTTAATAATAAATAATAAAAGAACAAGACAATACTCAAACAACACAGTAACTACAGAGTTCAGAATCACAGGGAATATTTTAAAACAACATTGCAGGACAGTCTCAAATAAATAGAGAAAGCATCTAAACTAATCTTCACTATATTCCTGTCTATATCTAAAAGAAATCACTTTTCCCTAGTTACTTACTATTAGCAAGACACAGGCAAAAGTGCTGATGAGTAGGATGTTTCTAGGTCCAAAGACAAATACAAAATGCACAGTCACTAAGAGAGTTTCCAAACTAATATCAAAACATTACTGCTGGGTCAGCTGAATGATATCACTCTTTGTCACCTGCCTTCAGTTCCTAGGCTAACAGTAACCAACATCTCTGTGTCAAAAATACTTATCTTTCAGATGTGCAGCTGCTAGGAAGTCAGAGAGCAATAAAAACACTTTACATTTGAAACCTAGTAATTATTTCTGTTTCAAGACAATAGAAAGAAACTT
>NC_056750.1:647385729-647395729 GCF_019279795.1 Protopterus annectens
AGGGATTACTTTATGAAAAATAGATTACAGCATGCATTAACCTTCTGCCTTGGAAGTAATTCTGTGGTGAGTGTGGAGGTTAAAGTTACTACTGTAAGTCAAAGAATTTTATTCTGTGCTAGTGTACTGTGATTGATGCATTTGGTTAACTTTTCAGAATGTTTCTGAAACAGTGCAGCAGTGAAACACTGTAATAGGAAGGAATATTGTTTAATGCCCCATTGAAATAGATGTAAAAGGCAGTATAACTGGCAACATAGCCTACAAATCACTTTGCATACAAAATCCCATATAGCAGTCAGCACCATCAGCCCTTTGTTGTCATATCTAGGAATGCAATAAGCACACAGCTCATATCTTTACATTACCTCCTCCCCGAGATCAGAGATGGACACTTTGTGTGTGCTGTATGAGAAGACATTAAACACTGCTGTACTCCGACTCTAGAACAGTCTTCCCAATGACATACGAGTTTACCAAGTATTGTCAGCCTTTAAACTCTGCTTTTGTTAGTGCTTGACCAGCTAAAAATGCTGTGTAGCCACGATGGCATAACTTGAAATATCACCCCTGTTTACATTGTGTAGCTTTGACTACTCCTATATAGTTGCATTATTTGTTTAGTTAGTTAGTTAACATTTGTTGACTGGGGAAGTCCGACTAGGGCAGAGGCTATTTTCAGCAGAGGCCCTGGGAGAAATGCTCCAGATGCTTGTCTTTGTAATTAACATAATTTATGAACATAGTTCCTATTTGTTGTTCTCAGGGCATGCAGAGTTTCTGTTATGTACGAATACAATTATTTTACATTTTATATGTTATACATTCTACTGAACTTAAAGCTAGATAGGTGTTTATTACCTTTTTCAGATGTTATTAATTTATTTTTAAGTTTATATCATTTATTGATAGATCCTTCCCACTGGGCTGAACCTCCTTGCTTTGGAGACCTAAGAAAAAAAGCTTCTGTATATAGGTAAAACATAAAGTACAAACCTATTGAGATTTCTAGTATATGTGCAGTTTTAAAGCATCAAATACAAGTTGTTTTCTCGCTGTGGCTACTAGTTATTTGCAAAATTCATTTAGCAGAGTCAAGCGTAAATATTCTACAGACTGACTGTCCGTGTTTGACTTGTTGCTGATATATTCAGATAGTTGCAATCTGTGCCTCCTTTCACTATAAAGAGAATCACCATGCAAAATATTGTAGATAAATATCTAATTAAGTAAGTGTAGAATATTATGCTTTTTGGAATATGAACAGTAGAGTTATTTAGCAATCAGGGCATAATAAAAACAATAAATAGCCTCAAAAGCAGAACTTGATGAGTAACTTATTGCTAACAATATAAAGCACAAGGTTGTCAGGAAGGGAAACTGCTGCACTGAAAGTGTAGGCACTTACCTGTTGCTATGCCTGCACAGAGGGAAATCGGATATAATCTTTTATTTAATGGGCTTGTTCACTGCATGCTTAATGAGCAAATGTAAATTTTACGTTTATGGGAAAAACATGAAAAAATCAGTAGTATCCACTTTATCTCAAAAAACTCCTATTACTTTTCTTCTCGTTAGTAACATCTTTAGCCTCCATCTCCATAACTGCCTCTGTTCACCATATTTCCTTCTTTCCTCAAAACTTCCTTTCTCGTATCTCCCAGCTTTTCATGCACTTTTCCCCACAATGTTCATATTCCCACATTAGGTGGGCTGTCACTCTTTAGAAGATTCTCTCAATCCAGCATTTTCTTGTTAGTATAAGTCTTCGAAATATCTTCAACCCAGTTCATTCTTTAACCTGTCCTACAGCTGTCGAGGGATAATGAATTTAACCCTGGCTGCAAAAATCTCCTTCAAGGAGTCCTTCCTTTGCACAGTCCTCCTATTGCCTTCTAAGCCAAAGGCATCCCAAACTCAGATTTGGTCTGTTAAGTGTGGACAGGATTAGCAATAAGCTTAAGAGCATCTATGCCCAGATCCTTCAAAGTAGTTTTGGCATCATACCCTGAGAGTTACTTAGTTCAGACCCAGTTCACAAAATGTTCCTCTCCATTTCCTAAATGCTAAGATTATGTCCATAAACCCCTAACAAAATAACTAAACTGTCTCCTGTACTAATTTGATGAAGAACACTTATTTTAAAAATGTCTATTCAGTAAAACACTATTATAGTCTAACAGCAAGGAATTATCCTTGTGTAGTATTGTGTTCTGCTTTTCTTTAAGGAACACAGCAGTTGTTTTTTTGGGATTCTAAACTGGCTCATTTTTTATTTAAAAAATCTATGCAATTACCAAAGTCAGAATTACCCTTGGTATGCTGCCCTTTCCACTACAGAAACCTCCTTCAAATGCATTCCCCACTGTAATTCACATAGCTAACATGATTCTACATAGCGATCTTAATAAAATCACTTGTGATTTTCTGGTCCAAATAAACACAAACTCATAGTCTGCTTGTCTTGTGATATCATAACTACAGGTCAGCTAGAACAAACTTCTATTCCTATTGCCAGTCCATGTTAGCCCTTGTAGTTTTCAAGAAACTTCCCAAAATCCACTTCCTACAAGTTCCACCATCTAAATG
Source organism: Protopterus annectens (assembly GCF_019279795.1). NCBI lineage: Eukaryota > Metazoa > Chordata > Ceratodontiformes > Protopteridae > Protopterus > Protopterus annectens. The sequence goes on from NC_056750.1 coordinate 647,388,319, forward strand.
AAATGACCACTACCCTTTAAGTTTCATCTGATTTTGCAAAAATACTAAACTGCCAGGTACTGTGCCTCCTAAGGAACAGCTCCTCAGAATAATTAACCTAAAGTGACTTAATCACCATCTGATGCCCTTTCTCTGCAGCTCATTTACCAGATACAGCATTTACATTATTTATTAATATCCTGCTAAATCTACAAAACAATTTATTCATACCTGTATGTACAAATAATCTAGTAGAATAGCTTGGATATACATGTCTATTTCAGCTTCTAAAATAGAGAGATCTAGCCTAGAGTACTTGGAAAAACAGTCAGTCATTTGAATACAGACCCCAATGTATCAGCTTCAAAACTAGTCAAAAAGCCATTAAAAAAAAAAAATATATATATATATATATATATATATATATATATATATATATATATATATATGTATATATATTGAGTGAAGTAGTCACATCAGCTCTCTAATCCCCAACAAATTATGGACTGAAATAAATAAAGTCTTGGGCAGATGCCAAACCGCAAATTAATCCAAGCTTAGACTCAGAAGACTTGAGTCCATCTTTCTTTCCCCCATCTCCCCCTCAGCATCTTCCTATTCTTCCCCATTTTTGTCTTAAAAAGTGTCCTAAAACAAGCAGAAAAGGTTATTGATGCTTTCTCTGATCGCAGCATTCCAGGTAGTTTGTCTTTTTCTCTGACCCTAAAACTGTGTAATAACCTTATCACTTATCCCCTTTGTCATCTCTTTACTCTCTCCCACCATCAAGGCAGATTTCTATCAACTTGAAAAATAGCCTTTGTCTTCCCTCTCCCAGTACTTCTGTGTGCAGTACCAGTCCTGTATACTTCTTGCCCTGGCTTAATTATTAGTAAAGGTAATTGAGGAACAAGCTTCTGAGTGCCTAAACAAATACAGTATCCTTACTTAAATACACCAGGGTTCACACTTGGAACAATCATGCAGTTGCGTTGCATGCTGTCACTTGAATGATGGCCTGGTAACAGAAGCCATACAAAATCCTTCAACTAGTCCATGGTAATGTTCTTATTGGTACCCTCTCTCTCTTGTCTTTGGCTTTACTACTATCACTTGCTTCAGAAGCCAGCAATCGAGAAGATATTTCACATTTAAGCTTGACTCCAGTCTTTCAAGTTACATTCTTTTCCCTGCAGAATTCCGCAAGGCTAAGTTCCAGATCCTCTCCTATTTAGTTTTTTTTATGAAATCCCTACTTTCTGACCTTCACTTATCAAAGTAACTGTTTGAAATGTCATGAGCCACTAGATCAAGTCCCAAAATATGAAGACCGAATGGCCAAAAAAAGAAATATATAAATATATATATATATATATATATATATATATATATATATATATATATATATATACACACACACACACACACACACACACACACACACACACACATATATATATATATATATATACACACACACACACACACACACACACACACACACACACACACACACACACACACACACACACTCACACACTAATGCTGTCATATACATACACATACATACACACACACACACACACACACACACACACACACACACACTAATGCTGAGATGCCTACTTCCCAGAATATTCACTTTTGTCTGATGTATGGTGATCTGGGCTTTGGTGTGTGTGTGTGTGTGTGTGTGTGTGTGTGTGTGTATATATATATATATATATATATATATATATATATATATATATATATATGTATGTATATATATATATATATATATATCAGGGGGTCCAGGGGAACTTGCCTGCAACAAAAAAAGTTTAATGGAGAGGAACGATCTTCATGAGTCTTTCTTTTCCTGGGTTTTCTGTCTCTGCAAATAATCATGTTATCATTGGATCATTGAGTCATCATCTACTTCTGTGAGTGCCATTAAATAATATTTTCTTCACGACCTTCAGAATATACTCTCATAGCTGATTAACAATTGGGAAAAATATATACTCTATGAAAATGTTTCTTGGACTAGCATTGCAAAATTGGTCTTCTCTTTCAAATACTTAGGAATTTTTGTGAATCTTTTACTTTCTGTGTCCAAGCACATCGGGTATCCTAAACTAAAATAATTTAGAGAGTCTTCAGCTGCAAAACATTCTTCAGTTTCCTAACCCCTAGAAGAGTGTAGATAGGGAAGGGCAACTATAATATAACCTTCATGTCCTTGTTTCTTCCTCTATCTCTAACTTAAAAACAGTGGGCCGGATTCACGAAACCTCCGTGTAAGAGTTAATGTGTCCTACACGGAGGCTGCAGTCTAACGGTATGACGTCAGCATGCCATGCATATTCATGAGGGCATGCTGAATCATACCCTAGGCTAACACGGTCCGTGTAGGAAAGTAGGGGGTGTGTCCGAATGCCGAGTTCTGCAAAGGGACACACCCCCAGAAGAGTCCTGAAAGTAAACACCCACGAGCGAGTCCGCGGAAATGTCAAGGAACACAACACCACATGCCCTCACAGACTATAAACCCAACTGTAATGTAAAACGTAAAAGTATCAGTTTAATTTTTTTTTTTATAATTTCCAAAATGTTTGCCCATAGTTGCGCTCGTTTGCGTGGGTATGCCCTCCGCTCAGCCACAGTTATAGACATTGAAAAGCATATAAGATCTAAATATGCAAATTACGCCAAGTAACAATAGCGTAGCTGTAGAGACGTTAGCCAAAGAGGAAGAAGTCACGGTTCGAGCCCCCACAACATCATTTTCCATTTTTATTTTTTTTATTTAAATAAGCATGAAACAATCCCCTGACACACACATATATATATATATATATATATATATATATATATATATATATATATATAAACTATAATTTAAGTAAAATGTAATGAAATGGGCCATGTATTTTTGAAGAAATCCGACATAATAAAATATAAAAAAGGATCAGAATTGCCCATAGCTTAGCAAGGCTTTAGCAAGCTGAATATGGGTGCCCGTAGGTGAGCAGCGCTTTAACAAGCGTAATATGAGTGCCCATAGGTGAGCAGCGCTTTAACAAGCGTAATATGAGTGCCCATAGGTGAGCAGCGCTTTAACAAGCTTAATATGAGTGCCCGCAGGTGAGCAGCAGTTTAACAGGTTTAATATGAGTGCCCGTAGTTCAGCAGCGCTGCACCCAGCGTAATATGAATGCTGATAGCTAAATAACGTGTTACCCAGCGTAAGCCGTTTGCGCAAAGCTGCACAGCGCGCCAACCTGCTTACCGTCGGGCAACACTGGACAAGCTGTATCAAAGCCGCCTTTACACAGACACACCTCCTGGCCTGTCTAGACAGTAGTAAAATAAAAAAACAATGCCCAGGGTCGAACCTGGGATACTGTGCACCAAAGTCAAAGTACTTTACTACTAAGCCATGACAGTTGTACTGAGAAATGCAGTATTAGCATATATATAGGAATGAATGGAAACAGAATCATGACAAAGCAGGTTTTTTCAAGCTGATAAATATCCAAAACGGCCAATCACAGATAAGTGCAGGAAAACCAGCATATATAAGCCCCATAGGCGGGAATTCACAGCATAACTGATTGTGGTACCCATTTGCATTTATGATGGCAGGTGCAGGAGAGGGAAGTCGCTTTAGAGCACAAAGGTGGGGTGTTGAGGAGTCAAAATATATGGTTTGGCTCCTAGTCCATGATCACGAAGCACAACTCATGCAGGGCCAGGTTCAATGGGGTGCGTACAAGGCAGAGGCGTGGAACCGGTTGGCACATGATCTCACCAGTGCCACAGGCATTCCAAGGACTGGTGAACAGGTCCGTCACCACCATGCGGACCTGAAGCGACGGAAGGAGGACCAACTGAACCGTTGGATCCAGGAGGCCTGCCAAATGCCCAATGCCCCACTACTGAGTAAGTATCCATGTAATTAAGTATGTAAGACATGCTATCCTAGCCTATAGTATGGAGACGTATGTTCCAATATTACTTCCTTTATATTACAGTTGCAGGTGTTCGTTCCACGAATCAGCGAGCCTATGCTGATAGGCTGCTGAAGTTGCACCACCAGTCAGGTTAGTAATTATGTAGCTGGTATTGTCATAGAATATAAGTGAGACAGATTGTAAAAGAGTTCAGTGTTGTAACCCACTAATAAAGGTCAAATAAGCCTAGAAGAAAGATTCTGCTAGTATTGTAAGATTAGATAAGTGATGCAGCCTGGAAAATAGTGTCATGCAATCCAGTAATAAAGATTAAACAAGTCTCAAATAGAAGTGTCCACCTGTATTGTAATATCAGATAACTGCTGCAGCCAGAAAATGAGTGGTAATCAATCAACAAAGGATAGACAAGTGTCAAATACATCCTTGTAAATTCTGCCATATGAAATAAGTGAGTCAGCTGGAAAGGGTTGTTGTAAACCAGTAATAAATGTTAATAAAGCCTAGAATTAAGTACCAGTAAAATGTAAATATAAAATAATTGAGAGAATGTGAGAAAGACAGTTGGAAGCCACCAAGAAAGCTGTAATAAGTCTGGAATAAAGGTATACTGCAGTCACTACATTATGAAATGAATGAGACAGCCTCAACCAAAGAGTGTAATGTGTTAAATAAAATACTGAACATGGACTGTGTCCATCCCACAAATTGGATATGTTGCTGTACCCTTGCATTATGGAAATAGTATGGTTGTATGAAATGCTGAACATCCACAGTTGTCTAGACCCATATAATCAAATGAACACAGCCAGATATGAACATATATGAATAAAAATGGAATGTATATTACTGTAGCAGTAACATCCCCATCACCAACATTCCTAAGGTTACATACAGGAAACTGTACTAATACATGTAGGGGATATATATCTGCATCTACTAGGAATGTACAGTATACGTATAGGTAGTTTAAGTTGTTAATGTAATATTTCTCCACCCTACCCTATTTTCACAAATTATGCCATTCCACACCAAACTGGGTATGTGTATTCACAATTAATTCCCATGGACATTTGTCCTGTTGGTTTATACATATCTGCATGTACGTTGATGCATGTGCCCTGTTCACATATCCAAACCTGATGGCCTGTTGCCACCAATCAACCCTGCAAGCTGTTGGAATGTGCACTGTTGTTCTAAGTATGCATGTGTTATGCTTGCTGCTCAATGTTCGGAATTCATGGGTGTTTGGTTAATGGGAATATTGATGCATGCTGTTACAACTAATTTTGAATGGTGTTGTTTGTTACTAACCCAAAATGCCATAACATACTGCTAAACATAGGACAACAGGGAAGGCGGGTTCCAGCAGACCCACCTCAGCTGGCGAGTGCACCTGGCACCAGTGCCCAGGCCGGGACCTCCTCCTCTGGTGGCCCTGTGCCACCTTCGGGTGGAAGCGCTGCAGGGGATGGGGCTCATCCCCCCTCTGCAAGCGTGGCCGGAGGAGAGCCTCCACTCATAGGTTCATAGGTTGGTACTAGGCTATCAGCCCTAGGGCCTATACAAGCCCAGCCATAACAATTCCCTGGCTATTTCTTCCCACACTATTTACTTCCCTGGACCCCTGTCTAGCAGGGCGACTGACGTGATCCCCGGGGTGAATTTCCTTTCTCCCATCCAATCGTCAAGGTTCCTTTTGAAGAGGACCAAAGAGGCACTCTGCTTGACATGTATGGGCAATCTATTCCAGAGTCTGGGGAGTCTCTGGGTCAGGAACCTATCCCTCCAGCATGTTTTGTTTATTGTGATGACAAGGTTTAGATCCCTGGAGCGTGTGGCTCTGAGGGATTGGGATTTCTTTAAGTGTAGCATGTCCAACAGCTCTGGGTTTGACATGGCCTTGTATGTTAAGCACCCTCCATAGGGTCTGGTCTGTGGTGCTTAGTGAGATCAGGCATTCTGTGACTGAACCCCTACGCCAGCTTGAGGCGAGGGTGGTGCAACTCACGGGTGTGCCTGCCCGTCCTATCCAGCCTCCAGCACAGCCCCAGCCTGGGCTGTGAAGGCGCAGTGGTAACTGCCTATGGGTGGGGATTTCAGTTCCACTGTTGCCATCTGTGGGCTCATGGGCTTGCGATATCCAGACATCTGTCTCCATCATTTGTGTTTACCCCCCACATGTGTCATACTCCGCCCCTGTATGCGTCTTGTTTGTTAGTAACTTCCCCAACCTACCTCCCCAAATATACCTACGTCCTGTACCTCACATTCCACTCTCACCTAAAAAAAAAATAAAAGGGCACTCTGTTCCCACAAAAAATTACGCCCCATACATAGCTGCCCAATTCACACACATGTCCACTGGACATGTAAACTGATAATTCTAATTGGCAGTACAACATATTTTGTTGTCCTCACCCCCCTCTCTCAGGGGTGGAAGGTTTCAAATTTCACACCAAATTTCACACATATGCACAGCTGTTGCTAATAAAGAAATGGGCAGCTGTGGGCCTTCCCTACATCCATCCTGCACATCCTGAGCTTGTTTTCCTACTGTCCTACCCTCTTTGTGCCCCCTTTTTCACCACTGTCCTATCTCCCGATTTTCTTTTCTTTAAAAGAAATTAGCGCGGGTGTTAGCGGGAGTAAGCACTTTTAATTAGTAGTCAGCGGGTGTGCGCTTGTGTGCGCTTAGCTAAGCGAGTGTGTGCTCAGCTAAGTAAGTGTGCGCATGTGTAAGCATCGTGCAAACCAGCGCAAACCCGCTTACAACTGCTTAAAAGTGCCTTAGTCACTCTGTATGACAAGGCCTGTAGTCTGCTTATCAGCAAAATAAAATACCCCTGTCAGTCTCAAACCCTGGACCTTGGAAACACTAGTCTGCATGAATTACCACTGAGCCATGGCAGATATACAAGAACTTGGTGCTGAAAGAAATATATCATGAAATACAAGGAGTGAATGTAAAGGGAATATAGGAAGGCCATTACACAAGGCTTGTTCCCTGAATCCTTACTGGCAATTCTTGTGGAATTGCATTACATTAGTGTGACAAGAGAAACAGCCATGCTAGGAGGTAATAATGTTACAGTAGCAACTTACAAACCCCACACAGTATCAGAGCAGGATAAAAACCACCATATTTGAATAGGTATGAGGCCAGACTTCCCAACTGTGACTGATTTACAGGGATGTCCCTGATTTGCAAAAAAATGTTGCCTGTGCCCCACTGACTCCCTGTGAAATGTACTAACAGTAGGCAGAAAGGTGGGGTATCCCACATAATGGTGACTGTCAATAAGTTAAAGTAGACACTACTTGCATGTCAGAAATGGTGTAGTAATACATATGCTCAAAATACCCCACAGTCACAACTGCAGAATATCTGAAATATATCACGGGTGTATCCCACTGATATGTACCTTTCCATGAGGCTGGTCAAATATATACCTGAGAGTATCTGAGGCCTGCAA
>NC_056750.1:647398229-647402783 GCF_019279795.1 Protopterus annectens
AATGGAAAGGCCACAGACATACCCAACAAAGACTGATAATGGCCACAAACACATTCCCTATGTAGACTGACTCACAAAACCACAGCTAGAGTGCCTTGCATACTGCCTACACAGAGGTTACCAGTGCTGGACATACAGAGTTATGTCACACCCATACCAGTTGGCCAACCACCATGGCAACACCTCACAATCTATCCAGCCTACATGACCTAGGGCCCTAATCCCTGTCACCGCACTAAACAGCACATGCTGGAGGTACAGGTTTCTGTACACAAATATGCCATACCCTGGACTAAACCACCCAGCATTAACACACAAGGCTCCTCATTAGTAGATGTCATACATACCTCTGATGAATGTCATGGAGATAGTTAATATGCCCTGTGAGTCACCTGTGTGTAACCGTTTCACAGGAGCAAGTAAAATCACAGTACATGTGTACCAAAGGGCAGGGTAGCATATGGCTAAGCTGCCCTAGGCCCAGAGCCAATAGCATAGTACCTACCTATGACACAATGCACACACACATGTAATCAGTGCAATACCAGCTATGTGACATTGATTGAGTGCGACACTGACTGTGTGCAAGGTCTGTAAAGGTGTGATAGCTTAGTGTGAGTTTGTGTCTGTCATGGTAGTTGGTGTCCTTGGTGTGAGGCCAGAGAAAGATGTGTCAGTTATTGGGATGCAAACATAGTAGATTGGCATATGTTGTGCCGTAGTTCCCTGTGTACGACTGCGGTGTCTCATCATAGGCAGAAGCAATACATGAATGCTTAGTAAGTGGTACTGCTGTTGAATCCAGCTCACATATCAACTGTTGTACTACCTGATGTTGTAGGCATAAACACTACAGTATGGTGTATGTTCACATTCTGTGGTAACACTGTTTGGTGTGTTACCTGTAGTCTGCACAGATTACATACCTCATGCATAGGTATCTATAAGTAGGGGCACACAGTACTGTAAGGTACACAGTTAATGCTCATCTGTGTCGTCATACATTTGTGTGTTGTATGTATGTGTAATGTGTGTGTAATGATGCCTGTACCATGGCCGCAGTCACATGTGTGCTACAACGTATGTGTGTGTACCTGGCAGCATGTATACTCTGTGACAGCAGTATGCAGGCTTTAGTAACAACTGTGCACGTATGTCAGGTAGGGGTATGGCATCAAAGACTAGGGTGGATTACCATTGAAACTGTACATGTGTATTGCATGGGACAACAACATTCTTCATCCATTAGCTTGATACATACCCCAGTGTGAGTTGTGCATTGTATCCCAAACAGTGTACCGAGTGCTGGTGTATACTAGTTTGTTGTATGGAGTGTGGCAGGCACTGTCAGACAGTTGTGGGCTGAGCACTGATATGTGGTATCGAACATGTGTATCCCCTGATAGACAGACAGATGCTATATATGACAGTGAAGTGATATCAGTACATTTGAATATTAAGTGAGCCACATGACTTGCTCACATATTTTTCTTTTCCTTCCTTCCAGGGTGATGGTACATCAGAGAAACCCACCGTATACAGCAGCAGAGGATCAGGAGATCCACCAGAGCCTGGTGCATAATTACTCTGTGCTGTTTTCCATGACCAGCCAGAACCAGCATGAGAGGGCTGCACTGTGGCAAGAACTTGTCCGTCGGGTAAATGACAAAGGCATGCATAACCAGACATATGAGCAGGTACGCCATCACTGCAGTGATTTAATTAGACATGTCCGGCAGTGTGAGTCTGATATCCACAGACAGCAGCTTGCCACAGGTGGTGGGGTACCTATCCACCCCCCCTCACCAGTGTGGAGGAGCACCTCCTAAGTGTTGTGGCTCCAGGCCGACAACAAGAACATCCACAAACATGTGTCATCATGGAGGCCGGAGCCACCCAGCATGTTGAAATGGAGTGTGCAGGTAACATTCCATATCTGTAGTTGACTGTTCTCTGTACTGGTAGTCTATGTGTGTGTGAGATGTGTACTGTTTGTGTAGCAGTTAACCTGCCCAGTCTTCTGCAAGATTGATATTCTGAGCATAATCTGTACACCTGTGAAAGCCACCTGTTGTACTACTGTACTTTATCATAATCACAGTATCAAAGGCACAGTTGTGGCCACTGGCAATCACTCTCATATGTTTGCAGGTCCCTCTGGAGTGACAGCAAGGCAGCCAATCCATGCTGGTGAGTGTGTAATAACAATACTATTGCTAATGACATGTGCATGTCATATGGAGGTGTAGTGTGTGCACATGTAACACACCTACACATAATGCATGCTGTGCATGTTTGCTGTTTTGCTGTAAGACTATGCATATCCCATTATTCTCAGTAGCTGCCTCACTCACATGCAGTACACAGAGCATGACACACATGTGTGGCAACACAGTACTGGACATTGTATAGGCACACCAGATACACATGTACACTACACGCACATGTTTGGCATACACACTACACCTTAGTCTGCTACACATGTCCAATTATGACATCTGCTGTATGGCCAGCCTTCAGCATCCCACTTATCTAACGCAGCACACATAGTATACCTGAGGGGTAGGGGCCTATCATGTCTTTGTGCAGCAGTCTGGAACAAATAATACATTCATGTTAGGCAATGCTCACTATTGGCCACCTTACACACCCATGTAACAAGTGGCTGTGTAATTGTGGATGTAGTCATGTTACTGCACTTCAGGTACAGCATGCTAGCTGCCTGTCTGGCACACATTATTATTGTTGACTGACCACAAGAAGCATGTTGATCATGGCTCACGTTACTGCTCCACATCCAGTTCCACTGACCACAAAAGTACACATAGCTGTTATTGTGTAGCACCGTCATGTGTTTTGTGTGTGTGTGTGTGTGTGTGTGTGCAAATCTATGCACCCACAGCTTGTAACACTTGCACAACATTGTAATGTCCTTGTACACATTGTGTCCCAGGGTGGAGACAATCACTGAACAACTACACACAAGCATCAAGAACACGTATACTGTTATTAACAAGGGCTGTCTACACTTGCACTGCATGTTCCTGTGCAACACATAACCTGCATGCTGACACGTGTGCAGTGATGTTTTTCCTTGTGAAACGGTCACCCACCCTAAAACAGTATTGTGTATGTGTTGGATTGCAGGTGTGTCTGTGTTTGTATCTGTTGTACTGAGGAGTGTGCCTGTGTGCATGTGTGCCTGTGCGCCTGTGTGCATGTGTGCTTGTGTGCATGTGCGCCTGTGTGCTTGTGTGCATGTGTGTATGTGCACCTGTGTTCATGTGTGCATGTGCGCATTTGTGCATGTGCACCTGTGTACCTGTGTGCCTGTGTGCATGTGCATGTATGCCTGTGTGCCTGTGCACCTGTGTGCATGTGTGCCTGTGTGCTAATATCGTGTACACATTTGTAAACTGTGTTTCCTATCGTCTTCTCACAGGTTCTGATGTTGCTCTGGTGGAGTGCAGCAGGGAACCAGAAGCCACTGCTGGGGATAGTGCTAATGAAGATACATGTGTAATGGCACAGGGAGTTGTGACAGGGTCTGTCGTTGGTCATCCAATTGACAGTACACAGCAGTCAACCCCATCAATGCGCACAGTCATCCTGCCGATACATCCATTGTCACCAATGTCCTTAGCTGAGGGACGGCATACAGTGGGCATTGACCAGGGTAGTGTGGTATCATTGGCACATGCATCCCCTCACAGCAGCCATGGCCAGATTCCTGACATGGTACAACACAGGCAGATGTCCAGGGGTTCTCGTGGGAGCATCCTTGGTTGTACTGCCCCTGTCAGACGTGCCCACAGAGGTCCATCAACCTCAGCTATGTTCCGGGCTGTAATGCAGGCACAGGCATGTATGGAACGGTACACCAGACAGGGTCTGAGGGAGCTTAGAGCACATCGCACCGCTATGAATGACACTATGCGTGACGTTGCGTCTGCCATCCGTAACATCAGAGAGGTCATTGATAGACGTTGGGGGGACACATTAGATCTGTTCCACAACTACATGTCCAGGAGCCAGGACAGTGCAGGATGGTTGAGGCGTCGAAGTGGACGTCTGCCAGCAACATTATCAGCTGCCAGTCGTCGCAGACGACAACAAACCCGCAGCTGCTCCCATAGTGCCAGTACCAGCCCCAGCAATGCTGGGTCTGTGCTGTCATTAGGCCGTCCTAGAAGACCATGTGCACGTGGCTCTGGACAGTCCCAGCAGGGACATGTGTCCAGTCAACAACCCACTGCTTCTTATGACAGTACCCAGTCTGGCTTTGTCAAAGGAAAAATATACTTTAAAAATGATCAATACATGGTAGGTTCAGGTTAAGGCACTTTAATCTTGCAGCAAGGAGACAAAAACGTGCCAATACAGAGTTTGTCTAACTAGAATCAGGAAATTCAGGTATTTTTATACATTTTCTAATAAGACATTGCCTACCAAGCTGACGTAGTGAATCACAAGGTACTATGGCTAATTTTCAATCCTTTGTCTATGTTATCTACTTCTGAGCTGTGCGTGTTCTCAAATTAACAGAGCTGATTG
>NC_056750.1:647403283-647441333 GCF_019279795.1 Protopterus annectens
CCTCTCCTTAACCATTCCTGCATTCATTCTTGATCAGCATGAGGCTCTTCCAGAAGTTATCTATACTTGCAACTATATTTATGTTTTTTCCACATTTCTTGCCTTCTCATCTGGTCCTTCACCTTATATTCTTTCTTTTATTTTTTAGCACATTCAGTTGCTGCCTGTTTTTTATCCACTTCTGGTTTGATTTCCATTCCTGCTTGACGTCGATATGCTTATGCTAAATTAATTAGAGATGTCATCTTAGATTTATTCTCCTCATGTTTCAAAACTTTCACCACATTTGGATCTTGTGAGGTCAGTAGATATGTGTGGAGTCCCACGTTTGCAGATCTATACATGTAATCAATTTCAAGGAGGCCCATCCCTCCTTCAGAACGGGGAATAAATAATCTTGGTATACACTGATTTTTATAAATTATTTGGTGAGCATGAAGCATCCTTCTTGTTTTAATATCCAATCTATCCAACACTTTTTGGGGCCAGTCAATCACTCCAAAACTATAAGTTAGGACAAGAAGAGCAAATTGATTTATAGCGTGGATCTTGTTCCTAGGTGTCAGTGCTGTTTTCAGGATTAATTTACGTCTTCTAAAGTACTCCTTACTAAGCTTTATTTACATTTGTTCATGTTTTATTGCTGATCCTTCATCAATTCCCAAGTATTTATACACCCCCTCTTGCTCAAGTTCTTTTATATCACATTCTTGTCCCAAACTGATGTTTGCTGCAAGTTTCCTTTTTTAAAGGTTGCTTTTACACTTTTATCAAGACCAAATGACATTCCAATATCATCTGAAAAAGTTTTGACAACCTGCAGCTGTGCTTTCAGTTCCTCATCTGATGAGCTATACAATTTTAAATCATCGACAAAGAGAAAATGAGAAGCCATTAAACTTTGTTGTTTTCTAGAAGCCAAATTATAGCCATGACCTAAGCTGTTTATGGATTAATGGCAAGGCAAAATAGCAATGGTGACAGGGAGTCACCCTGGAATATCTCCCATTTGGGTTTTTATCCCTGGGATAATAATCTGTCCTTTATCATGGCTTAACTGCAAAGTGGTCTGCCACTGTTTCATGGTTACTGTAATGTAATCAATCAATGTAGGATGTACCTTATACATTTTTAAGCACTCTTTTATCCATGAATGTGGGATACTATCAAATGCTTTTTTATAGTCTATCCATGCTATACTTAGATTCTTCCCTTTCTTACAGTTCTCCACTATAATTTTAACAACAAATGATCATTTGTTCCATATGACTTTCTTTTATTGCCCTTTTGTTCTATGCCATAATTGAGTTTTTTTCTAAATGACTATAAACTCTGTTGGCGTCAATACCCGTGTATAATTTATACGTCGTTGGAATATAGATTTGATCTTTCAAGTCATTTTACACTTTAATATTGCAAATTTTCTGCTCCATAGATGGGAAGGAACACAAAGCCCACATCACTCAAATGAAAAATAAATGGTGTTTGGTGTGCGCACACTGATGTGAAGACAGAAGCTGAAGTTTCCATCGGCAAGGAAGTAATCTTTTAAGATGCTGGCAGTGATTAACCAGATATTTTGGGCAGCTAAACAAAGGCCCAAAACTGGAAACAAATTATAAATATAATTTTACTTAAAACGTTAATAGAACAAAAGGTTTTGTGCATCAATTAGTATATTTTGAACAATGCGAAGTATGAAACGCTAATGTCTGGCATTATTGACATACTGTAATCCTCAACGGTTTCCCAGAAAATCAAACATTATATAAAATATCAGGTAACAACAGGGAGAGTTAAGAGGTGTGGTAGGTGGCCAAGACAGCATATGTATAAAATGTTTTTTTTTTTTTTAATATATAAAACCTTGGTTATCTGAGATAATGCACAGAAAAAGGTACTATAGTTGCTGGGGTTGTCTATGGAAGAAAATGACTAGCTGCTATTTCCTAATTATTTTGGCTTTGTGTTTTATGTGAAAAAACTTGGAATATTTTAATGTGTGGCAACTGTTTGTGTGAAGCAAAGGTGAAATAATTACATGGCAAGCCTCCTTTATCATAGTCACAGTTGAACTCTACGTATAAGCTGTTTTAACTGCTGGGTGGAAGTAGGAGTTGTTTAGATGAAAGCAATTCATCTTCTGGTCATTTGCTCAGTTTAAACAGTCACTAAACTACAATAATTAAATAGTTGATATTTACAGACAAAATAGGAATAAATTGCTCAGGCTGTCTATAAAGGTAATGACTAGCTGTCTTCTGTTTAGCAATAATTCTGGCTTTGCAGGATGAATGTAATTTGTGTGAAGCAATGTGAAATACTTTAATATATAGCAACTGTTTGTGTGGAGTAAAGGTGACATATATTGCATGGCTATCCTCTTTTATCACAATGAGACATTTGAATTTTACACAGAAATGGCTATAATTGCTTAGTGAAGATTATCTGAATGAAAGTAACTCACCCTTTTGTCATTTCCTAAACTTAAACAGTCATTATCTGTCTTTGCAGGACTAGAGTGCATTTGTGTGAAGTAAGATGGACTACTTAAATGGGCAAGTAGGTACAATTAGTGGAGTATATTGAAAATAACTAGCTGTCTGCTTATTTGCTCGTTATAATGGAATCAGATATCTAATCTAATTTGTACAACAAAGTGGCTATAACTGCTTGGTGGGGGTTGTCCAAATAAAAATAATCTGCCCTTTCGTCATTTGCACATTTTAACCAGTCATCTGTCCAAAAAAAAGACATAGAATACATCACAGAACAACCAGACCTTCAGAGCTTCTGGGGACCTGGCAGCTCTCACACTCCATGGCTATATAAGTTGATTTTGACACAGGCCTAGTAGTTACCTCTGCCTGACCCCTACCTAGTCTAAAAATGTTCTTGCTCAGAGGTATGCACAGAAGGTCACTTTAACTTCTTGGGGGGGGGGGGTGTTGAGAACAATCTCATTATTTCTTTAATTTCCTTCCAAACCTTGGAGGTATACACATGTCATTATATCTTGTTGTGGGCAGGGAGCAGTGTGGTCATTATTTCCTTAACTTTCTTCACAAACTTCAGAGGTGTGCACAGAAGGCCACTATAGCCTATAAAGGAGTAGTGTACTGTCTAGGAGTAATAAGTTGGAAACATTTCTGTGATTATTATTTTTTTCACTTTCCTCGCAATCAAACATCAAATGTTATACAGGAGAAATAACTATGATAAAAACCAAGTGAATGTTACAAGTGGCACAGGTAAACATGGTGGATATAATCAATGTAAATACATTTACACAAAAGAAAACATCATGGTTGGTGATGAGTTTGTTAAATTGTCAAAAGGTGGTAGCCATTTGTCTAGGGAGGTAATTTAGATCAGTAAATGTGAATCTTGTGATGTTTTTTACATTGGAAAAACAGATCCTTAGGGAAACGTATATACACACACTACTATGATTTAAAGAAGAAAAAATGAAAATAATGCTCTTTTTAAATTCATTATATTTCCCAGGTCATGATTTTTTATATTTTCTTTACTAGAGCAAGTGCCTTTAAACCCTGAGGGACCATGGGAGACATTAATGCAATATAAAGAGTTGCAGTGTTAACTGAGATTTAATGCAGGAGTCCCTCCCGGTTTGAAAAAATATATCTATTAGCAGTGTTCTTAAACTAAGGACTGCTAAATTATGAACTTTATGTTTAAGTTTGAAGTATTTAAGAGATTTGTGTTCCTTTTATATAAGCTCAAGTTAATGTTTCTAAATCTTAATTTCATCATTCCATCATAAGCAGGGAATTCTACTGAGCCATCTAACTATAGACCCATAGCCATACTTTCCCCTCTCTCTAAAATTCTTGAAAAATGCATTCATACTCAGCTGCTCAATTTTCTCCTCCAGGAAAACCTTTTAATACCCACTTAACATGGCTTCTGGCCAAATCACAGCACTTCCACTGCACTCTTATGTTTTACACATACTGTAGCTGAGGCCAGAGACAATAATCAACTTGTATCTTGTCTTTTCTTCGACCTCTCCAAAGCCTTTGACACTGTTTCTCACTCTATACTTTTATCTAAACTTGCTGATCTCAATCTCTCTGGTCCCTCCCTTAGCTGTTTTACCAGTTACCTCACCAATAGGCAACAATCTGTCAGGTGGCTCTCTTCCTGCTCCTCCTTCCTACCCATCACATCAGGTGTACCCCAGGGTTCTATCCTGGGCCCCCTTCTGTTCAATATTTTCACCAATGATCTCCATACCTCTTGCAAACAATCCACCCTTATTCAATATGCGGATGATTCTACACTCAACTTAATTTCTAACAATATCTCTGACTTCCATGCCCTCACCCAGTATTGTTTCCTATCCATTGAAAAGTGGCTCTCTGATAATCAGCTCATTTTAAATCCAAAAAAAAGAGCTGCTGCTATTTCTCGCACATTCTGTCTCTCAACACAAATCAACCTTTGTCATCACATCCTCTGACAAAACCATCATTACACCTGACCCCCACACTGACAATGAACTTAAATTTAACTTGCATATCATTCAAAGTATTTAAAAAAATCACCAAAAATTTGGCCTACTATACCAAAATCGAAAATTTCTTACCTCTAATGCTAGACTCTCTCTCTCTCTCTCTGACTCAGGCTCTCCTTCTCCCCTACCTTCTCTATGCCTCTCCAATCCTTACTAACTTGCAATCTGCAGTTTTGGCTAAACTCCAACAAACATATCACAAAATAGCTAGATTTGTCACTAACTCACTGCACAACTCTCACCACTGCCTTGCACTCAACTCTCTTCAATGGCTGGAATTTTCCCAACAACTCCTACTATTACAATTTCAAATCACACACTCAGTACTATACAAACCATCTTCCTGACCCTCTTTCTCATTCCTTGTATCATATTATACCCCCACTCATCCCCTCTGTACTTCCAATCAGCAATTCCTCAATATTTATAAACCTAACAAAAATATTGGAAATGTACTGTATAAATGCTCTGTAGCCCAAGTCTCGAACAAACTCCCCTTAGACATAAGATCCATCCCCCACCCTAGTCATTTCAAAAAGGAACTTAGGCTACTCCTATTTAACACAAAGTCCTGCTCCCGTCATGACCCTACCTAAGTCATGTATCGCTAATGCACTACCACTGTTTCATTACACAGTCACCTCACTCCACAATTCCTTATTCTTCCTTCATTCACACATATATTTACTACATTTTAGACCCAAATGTTTAACCACTATATCACATGTAAATATGCATATACTTCATTGCTACTTTAAATGTCTTCTCTGTACTTGTATTATAGCTGTGTATTGATTTTCTGTTTGCTTTATACATATTATATTTTCTACTTTCTATTTCCTTTATGTAGTACAAAATACCTCTAAGATTTGTGCTGTACTCACAAATATGTTTATTATGCTGTACTTCTCTGTATTGGAGCTTTTCTCCTTGCGTCTCCACTGAAAATTGACTCATTTTGACCAACCTGGTTAACAAATGTCAAATAAATAAATAAATAAATTTTAACTAATATTTTTAATTATTACCTTTGTAGACTAAATTCATTTATAGAAACACACTTCATTTAATAATGCTTTTAATGTATTCTATATATTTTAGAGTAAGTTTTATCACTGCTTGTCACTGTGAATATATATTTAGTGTTGTCTTGTTCTTTTTATTATTTATTATTAAATATATTTAAACATTTCAATTCTGACTGGTCTGTTTAAATATATTTAAGTTCTTGTTGTTCTTCTTGAGTACTTGTATATCTATTTGGTGACACTGTACAGGCCACTCCTAATAGCCTGGCTCTTGGTCAAACTTCCATTTGGATTAATAATAACATGATACAGTAAGACTGGACACCCTTTGTTAAGGGCCTTAAAGTAGCTGATAAGTAGTGTCTGGTGGCAGTGAAAACAGTATAGTCTGGGCAGAAGAGGACACAGTTAGTAAACCTGTGCCAGCCTTTCCCAAGTGTGTGTGTGTGTGTGTGTGTGTGTATATAAATCAAACCTCAAAGTATGTTTGTGTGTCAGTTACTTGGGGAGGGACACGAAGCACTGGTTGGACAGACAGGGTGCTGGAGGTCTTGGTTTGGCCACTCAGCTGAGATCTCAACCCTATATCTTTGCCAGTGGGGAGTCTTATTGGGGATCTGGAGAAAGAGGGCAAAACCATCCTCAGACTGACTGTGGTCTCTGTGTGCTCTTAAGGGAAATTGCACTTTACTGTGTGTGTACTTATCCTCCCAGTGTGTACATCTCCCCACAGTTGCCAGTTGTGAGGATTGAGGTTCCTTGATTACCGGACCAGTGCAGGGGAGTCACATATTAATTGGCGGGCAGTGGTGGGATATCTACATCACATATTAATTGACTTGTTGTGGTGGGATATCCACATATTAGGATTCAGTGGTGTGGATATTTAATTCCTGTAGCCTGTAAACAGTGGTCACTATGGAAGGTGTTTGTACCCTCAATCAACCACACAGAGAACATTCAGATTTTCATATCACAAATGTTTTATTTTATTAGCTTAGTTAGTCAGGGAGAGCAGGCAAGCATGTCAGCAAAGGAGTATGGCAAGCTGACAAGGAGCCATTTGGCTGAGATGTGCCAGGCTAAATGACTTGTGCATGCTAACCTGACTAAATTAGAAATGATTACAGCTTTGGGCACAGCTGCATCACAGACCAGCAATCAGGAGGACAACCAGGCTGGACTTGGAGATGTACAACTCTCAGAAAATGGACAGTTCAACCTTTCCACAGAGGACTTAAAAATCCATCTGGAGTTAAAGAGACTTGAAGTGGAGGCCAAACATTTGCAAATAGAAGCAGCAGAGAGACTGAGACATCTGGAGGCTGAGGAAAATGAGAAACTGTGACATCTGGAAGCTGAGGAGAATGAGAGGCAGAGGCAACATGTAGAGATGCTGACTCGTTGCTAGGGTCATGGAGGTAATGGAGAAGGGAGTAACCAAACCCTAGAAGCAACAAAGGTCAGCAAATTTCTTCCACAATTTACAGAGGGGGATCATTTTGATAGTTTCATTCATAAGTTTGAAAGGGTATGTAAACAGTATAATGCTGACCAAGGGCTTTGGGTACGTTTCCTGACCCCCTTATTCCATGGTAAAGCTGTAACTGCTATTTCTAAATTGTCTGATACTGATTGCTTAAAGTATAAGATGGTCAAAAACTGTTTGTTAGAATTTTTTTAAGTTAACATTTGAAGCTTATAGGAAAATGTTTTGTGAGCATAGATGCAAGGCAGATGAAAGTGTGTGTGAATATATTGCTGAATTAAGCACTTATTTTCATAGGTGGGTGAGTGGATGTCAGGCCACCACTTTTGAAGGCTGGCAGACCTTCTGGCATGAGAACAAGCTCTTAGCACTTTGCCTGAGGACATGAGAATCTGGTTAGCAGATAGATAATGTAACACAGCAAATGAGTTGGGGAAAAAGAGAGACCTATACCTAGCAAGCAGGGCATCACTGCACAGGAAAAGGATACCCAGTGCTCACATGGGTCTAAGGGAAACCATGGTGGGTAGCCTAGACCACCCCAACACAGTCCAACAGTAACAGGAGAAGACAGTAGTCCAGGTACATGTCCAGGACCAAGGCTTAAATGTTTTAAATGCAACCAGTTGGGCCATGTAGCATATAGATGTATGTGGAGGAAAGGTGGGGAACAAAAGGTGGGAGAGCCAGTAAGTGGGAATGCCAGAATGCCAGAAGTGAGTTGTCTGGAGACAAGGGTACCAAACTACCGCAAGAGGTTGTATCCTATCTTAGTGAATGGGAAAGAGGCCACTGCTAGGAGAGACACAACCTCTGACCTAACCATTGTGAATACTGCAATGGTTAAAGAGGAGCACTACTTGCTTGGGCAGTCTACTCCAGTCAGAGCTCTAGGAGGGACCCCATTCTAAATACCTTTGGCTAGGGTTCACCTTGACTGGGAGGGTGGAAAAGGAAGCCAGCAAGTGGGTGTGATTGAGGGTACCCCTGCAGACGTCCTGATAGGGAATGATTCTGATAATGCAGTACCCTGTGTACATGCAGTGACACACAGTCAGGTTTGGAGACTAGCATGTGGGTCTGGTAGCCTGGGGGAGACCCAGACAGACCACAGGCTTGCAGCCAGGACTGATGAGGTGGTTACTTCATTAAGGGAGCTAACCTGTAGTAGTGAGACCGAAGGTGAGCCACAGCTCCTTGTGGGTACTGATGTTCCCTTGGACAGAGTGATTGCAAGGGCAGAGGTGAGTAGTAGTACCCAGGCTGACAGTGAGGCACCACTGTCAGAGAATACCAGACTTCCTGTGAAACGGGAGCTGGGAAGGATTACAAAGAGAGAGTTGAGATAGACTCAGCTCTCAAACCCTACATAACAAGGCCTGAGGGAGGTAGCTAGTGACTCATCTCATTCTCAAGGGTAGGGGGAATCTGTATACTGGGACAAAGGGTTACTGTATAGAGAGTGGACCCTGAGGGAGGGCTAGAGGTGAGAGAATACACCATTTGCTAGTGCCCAGAGCCTACCATCTGGCACGTCTAGCCCCAGCCCATGATATGCCCTTTGCAGGTCATATGGGCATAAAACATACAAAGAGACGTATTATGCAGAACTTTTATTGGCCTGGGATTTTTTAACCATTTACACCAGAAACTATACTCATCTTAATGACATATTTCTTTCTATACATCGTGAAATAGTTATGCTATAGTCCTGATTATTGACACTGTATAACATTGTATTGCTACTTAATGCCTTGTAATAATCCTGTGACATTGCTGTTTAATGCTAATTTATAATGAAAATTGTATAATATGTTGGAGCTTTTCTCCCCAGGCCTCCACTGAAAAAGGGCTCTTCAGCTCAGTCAGACAATCCTGGTCAACAAATGTAAAATAAAATAAATAAATAAATTTCCAGAGATGTAACAGGGTACTGCAGGACCTGTGAGCAGTGCCAAAAGGCAGGCAAGGTAGGAGACAAAGTGAAAGCTCCTTTAATGCTTTTGTCTATGATTAAGGAGCCATTTCAGAGGGTAGCTATGGATATTGTGGGGCCTCTGAGTACCCCAAGCTCCACAGGGAAAACGTATATCCTATTGGTAGTAGATTATGCTACCAGATACCCTGAGGTGATGGCTCTGTCCTCCATTGAGGCAGAAAAGATGGCAAATGCTTTGTTAGAGATTTTCAGCAAGGTAGGTTTCCCAAAAGAAATACTAACTGACAGAGGTGCCAATTTTATGTCAGACCTGCTGACTTGTCCGTGGAAGCACTGTGGGATGAAGCACCCAAACAACACCCCCCACCATCCCCAGACTAATGCTCCAGTTGAGAGGTTAAACTCTATACTAAAGACCATGCTATGGGCATTTACAGACCAGTTTAAGACAAATATCTGCCCCATCTACTGTTTGCTTACAGCCAGGTTCCCCAGGAATCCACAGGTCTTTTTGCCTTTTGAGTTGTTGTATCAGCATAGGATAAAGGGGCATCTAGATTTGATTTGCAATGAGTGGAAGAGTGAGTGTGAATCCCACAAGAAGTCTATTGTGGCATATGCGCTAAACTTCAGGACAAGGCTCGGCGAGCTCATGGACTTCACCCAGGAGAACCTGGCAGAAGCCCAACAGCAGAAAAAGGTCTGGTATGACAAGAATGCTCAAACTAGAGAGTATGCTGTGGAGCAGCAAGTAATGGTTCTCATTCCTGTCAGACACAACAAGCTGCAGGCAGCTTGGGAGGGGCACTACAAGGTGATAAGGAAGGTCAGTGATGTTAACTACATGGTAGAACTGCTAGGCAGGTGAACAATATAAACACTGCTGGTAGATCATATCCTAGCAGAAGCAGGAGATTTTGTCCTTGCTTACCTGTATGACACGGAGGCCCTTGTGCTGAGTATTTGCAGTGGATGGCAGGAGGAGTCTGAGGGCGATCTGGTGACTGATCTCCTCAGTGAGGCTCGGACGGATACCTCAGTGAAAGGGGTAGCAATGTCCCAGCAGCTATCCCCTATCCGGGTTTGAGAAATTCGAGCAGTGTTACAGGGGTTTGGGGAACGGTTCACTTGGAAACCAGGGTATATCCCCTGGTGCAGCACCTTGTGGATACAGGATCCAAAAGACCTATTAAGCAGGCCCCTTATAGGGTGCCTGAGAGAGTCAAAAAGACTCTGAGGGAGGTGATACAGGAAATGTTTGAACTAGGAGTAATCCAGGAGTCCAGCAGTCCCTGGGCCTCCCCACTGGTGCTGGTAACAAAGAAAGACAGCAGCACCAAGTTCTGTGTGGACTACAAGAAATTAAATAGTCACACAGAGTCGGATGCTTACCCCATGCCAAGGACAGATGGAGCCCTAGAGCAGCTGGGTGGGACTAAGTATCTTACCACAGGTTACTGGCAGGTGCCCTTGACTCCCAACGTTAGGGAGAGGTCAGCCTTTGTGACATCTTTTGGTTTGTATGAGTTCACGAAGATGTCCTTTGGGATGATAAATGCCCCAGCAACTTTCCAGAAGCTGGTAGATCATATCCAAGCAGGAGCAGGAGATTTTGCCCTTGCTTACCTGGATGATATTGCCATCTACAGCCATTCCTGGCAAGAGCACCTTCAGCATGCTAGGGAGGTGGTGGGCAGACTACAGAGGGCAAGGTTGACCATTAAGCCCAGCAAATGTCAAGTGGGTATGGCAGAGGTCTCCTACCTGGGCCATAGAGTGGGGAGTGGTAAGATCAGAGAACCACAGAAACATTCTGCATATTTAATTAAAATCCAAAACTCAGAGATAGCAAAGCTTCCGGGTTTCCCCTTCTTCAGTGCTTATTCAAATTAATTACAACAACCAACACTTAAATAGATGAAAGCCATAAAACGTGACACAGCCAGCAAATAGTAATACACATATACAAGAAAACATTTAAAACTGTATAAATATACATATATAATACATTTACAAAATAGAAAAATCTTTTAAAATACTTGAACTCAGTGCAGCTTCTGTAGTCTTTTTATGTAAAACTGGTTTCAAGCTGACTGCATTATTTATGCCAGGATAAATGTCAGCTTGCAGTCTTATAATCCAAGCATATTCTGCATTTTCAAGCTCATTGTTCATGCCACCCCCCAATGTTCTTAGTAATAAATTTAATGGCTAAATTTAAAGGTATGCTCAGTGTTATTCTCACTTATCTGTTTTGCTGATGCATTGGTTTGAATACTACTCCTGATTTCTGTTTTCTGTTCAATTATGCGGCCTCTCAATCTCCTATTGCTTTTTCCTATGTAGAATGATGAACATTTTGTACATGTAGCCAAATATACTATTTGCATTGTATTGCAGTTAGCATAGCATTGAAACCTATATATTTGATTATTCAGGGGTGGGTGAATTGAACACTCGTAATAATATCCAAACAACAACTACAATTAGAACAAGGAAAAGTCCCTTGTTTGTTAGAAGTATGAACCCTATTATATCTAGGATTCAGGTCTTTAAAACATAGTCTTTGTTTAAGATTCCTCTCATTCCTATATGAAAAATAGGGCTTCTCTGTAATAAAGTGTTGATTGCTGTAATTAATTTGAATAAGCACTGCTATCTCTGAGGTTTGGATTTTAATTAAATATTGGAGAATGTTTCTGTGGTTCTTTTTTCTTGCTAATTGACTTATTTTACTGAACGCAGTTAACCACAGTGGTTTCATTTTTTATTTGGAGTCGTAAGATCAGGCCATAACCTGCCAAAGTGGAAGCCATTCAGGCATGGCCTGTCTCTGTTACCAAAAAGCAGGTGAGGGCATTTGTAGGGACAGCAGGGTACTACAGAAAGTTTGTCCCCAGTTATAGCACCATAGCTGCTCCCCTCACAGACCTGACAAGGAAAAACAAGCCAGATAAGGTAGTGTGGACCCCAGCATGTGAGCAGCATTCCAGAAGCTTAAAGGAGCTTTGGGAGGACCCCCTGTGTTAGCCAGTCCAGATTAAAGCAAATAATTTGTTGTGCAGGTGGATGCTTCAAACTATGGAGTGGGGGCAGTACTCAGCCAGGTTTCCTCACAGGGAGAAGAGCACCCAGTGGCATACCTCAGTCGTAGGCTCCAACCCAGGGAGAAGTGCTATACAGCTGTAGAAAAGGAATGCCTAGCCATAGTGTGGGCACTGAAGAAACTTCAGCCTTATCTATTTGGAAGGAAATCCACTGTAAGTACAGACCACAATCCCTTAACATGGCTACATTGAGTTGGCCAGCAACATGCCAAGTTACTAAGGTGGAGCCTAGGGTTACAGGCATATAATATCACAGTGCAGCACCACAGTGGGGTTAGCAATGCCAATGCAGATGGGCTCTCAATACAGGGTATGGGGTAGTGTATTCCAAGATAAACTCACTCTCTTAAGCAGTGTTTCTCAAGGATCACTTGAAAAACTAGCTTGAGTCTTTTTTTGGGGGGGGGTCACTGTAAATACATATTTAGTGCTGTCTTGTTCTTTTATTATTTATTATTAAATATATTTAAGCCTTTCAGTATTTAGGGACACTGTACAGGACACTCCTAATAGCCTGGCTCTTGGTCAAACTACCATTTGGATTAATAGTAACATTACACAATAAGTTTAGACACCCTTTGCTAAGGGCCTTAAAGTAGCTGATAAGTAGTGTCTGGTGGCAGTGGAAACTATGTTATAGTCTAGGCAGAAGGGGGTATAGTTAGTAAACCAGTCCCTGCCTTTCCCTGGTGTGTGTGTGTGTGTGTGTGTGTGTGTGTGTGTGTGTGTGTGTGTGTGTGTGTGTGTGTGTGTGTGTATAAATCAAACCTCAAAGTGCATGTGTGTGTGTGTGTGTGTGTGTGTGTGTGTGTGTGTGTGTGTGTGTGTGTGTGTGTGTGTGTGTGTGTGTGTGTGTGTGTGTGTGTGTGTGTGTGTGTGTGTGTGTGTGTGTGTGTGTGTGTGTGTGTGCCAGCTACCTGGACAGGGACACAAAGCACTGGTTGGACAGAGAGGGTGCTGGAGATCTTGGTTTGGCAACTCAGCTGAGATCTCATCCCTATAGCTGTGCCAGTGGGGAAGTCTTATTGGGGATCTGGAGAAAGAGGGAGAAAGCCCCAGACTGGCTGTGGTCCCTGTGTGCTCTTAAGGGAAATTACACTTTACTGTGTGTATACTTGTCATCCTCCCAGTATGTACACCCCCCCTCACTGTTGCCAGTGGTGAGCATTGAGGCTCCTTGATTACTGAGCCAGTACAGGGGCATCACATTGCTCTTTAAATTAATTGTTCTTAATAATGTGGTTTGGCATATTATAGGTTGATTCCTTTTGGCATATGATCTGTGATTTCATTATTTAAAAGGTGAACTCCTTTCTGAAGAAGTCTGATTATATAGCTGAATGAACAAAAGTGCTTAAATTGATAATAAAAATGAGTGGTGCAGACTGCTACCAGTATTTCATTCCTGCCTTGTTTGCTGATACTTGGCATTTGTTTTTCTTGACTCATATGCTTATACAGGTGGCTATCTTTTGGGGGAAGTTAGGGAAGCATGCTGTTTATGTGTGTCTGACAGCAGCATATTACAATATATATTATTTTTTTCAGTTTCATTTCAGTTTGACATTAAAGGGGTACACAGACGGTAGCTGCCTTTTTGAGGGTAGGAATGAAGAGCCATGCTGTATAAACACATGGTAGCAGCAATGTGAAATATATGACTGCGGCCATTTGTGCCTTATTTTTCAATCTAACATCAGAAGGGGATACAGAGATGGAATTTTTGGGGAGTTAGGGTGACAGGTGCTATTCAGAGATATTGTTTAGGTATCCTTGCATGCATTTGTCTTCTTAGTTTATTGTCAAATTCCCATTTTGTCAGCTTTGAGCACAAGCCTTGTATACAACTCATTTCTTCCTTGAAATCTTCTTCTTCTTTCGGCTGCTCCCATTATGGGTCGCCACAGTGGATCATCTGTTTCCATTTCTTCCTGTCCTCTACATCTTGCTCTGTCACACCAACCACTTGCATGTCCTCTCTCACCACATCCATAAACCTTATCTTAGGCCTTCCTCTTTTCCTGTTACCTGGCAGCTTCATCCTTAGCATCTTTTTCCCAATATACTCTGCATCCCTCCTCAGCACATGTCCAAACCAACGTAATCTTGCCTCTCTGGCTTTGTCTCCAAACCTTCCAACCTGGGCTGACTCTCTAATATACTTATCCCTAATCCTGTCCACCCTTGTCACACCCAGTGCAAATCTTAACATCTTTAACTCTGCCACATCTAGCTCTGACTCCTGCCTTTTTGTCAATGCCACTGTCTCCAACGCATATAACATAGCTGGTCTCACTACCCTTTTGTAGACCTTCCCTTTCACTCTTACTGGTAATCGTCTGTCACAAATCACTCCTGACACTCTTCTCCACCCATTCTACCCTGCCTGTACTCTCTTCTTCACCTCTCTTCCACACTCACCATTACTCTGAACTGTTGATCCCAAGTATTTAACCTCATCTACCTTCGCCACCTCTACTCCCTGCATCCTCACCATTCCTCTATCCTCCCTCTCATTCACACACATATATTCTGTCTTATTCCTGCTGACCTTCATTCCTCTTCTCTCTAGAGCATATCTCCACCTCTCCAGGGTCTCCTTCACATGTTCATGAAATATAAAAGTAAAATTGAATTTCTTTCCTTACTTATGATTTTTGTTCAAGCCACCATTGGAACAAAAGGTTGGACAGAAGCTTTAAAATGCACCTCAGATCCTCTATAATCTCATGGCTTTCCCCAGACCCTGTCTTAATGCAGTTATCTCATTCACTCTTATTACAGTGTAGTATTGCTCATTTAGAGTCTGTTGAAAAGATGCAAGAAACAGTAACGGTGTTATTTCTTTCATTAATCATGTTTTTTGTAAACACAAAACAAACTCCAAGCTGTAAAAGACAAATACAATGACAAATAATCATTAAGAAAGTAATTGCACAACAAGAACAGTATTAGATTTAGCACTTCTGTCTTCCTTTATTCATAGACTTCCAAAGAAGGGGTTATGAAGTTATTGTGCGATTACTTTCCCTGGGTCATGTAATCATAATTTACACTGGTAATCACAATTTTTGTTCATGCCATTATTGGATGAAAATGTTTTAAAAAATTCTAAAATGATCTTTGGAGCATATAAAACCCACTTGGCTTCTGACTGCCTTGCCACTCCAAGAGTCACAACATAATGTAATTGCTTCCTCTACCATTATCAGAGTATAGACTTACCTAATTAGGATGCGTTGAATTAATGACTGAATGAATAAATGAATGAATTCAGGAAGTAACTGTAGAGCAGGACAGACTCTGACAAAAGTAATCTGGATGTTGTGGGTAGAGCAGGAAGGGGGAACACCAGGTGATGTGTATGATGGGGCAGTCAGCAGTAGGGGGGCACCATGGAGCCCTTCACCTAGGGTGCTAGTTCACCTAAAGCCAGACCTGCTTTGCAGGACAGTACTACCACCATGGTCAAAGATTTTAAAAGAAAACTAAAAAGAGAGGGTAAAGCTGTAGGCACTTCAGTCTGTAAACAGTGGGTGGAACGCTACAAAAGGAAAGGTAATGAAAGTTTAATCAGTTTAAAGTGACTGTCTTTCCACTATGCTCATGTAGTACTGAAAGCTAAATGCACATGAGATAAGAGTGGGAGGGGCTTCAAAAGTTAAGGTTGGATAGCTCGATAGTCACTGAACTTAGGAAGATAAAAGAAACAGTGTGGTTAGGGTGGAGAAAATCAGAAATCCTCACAGAGCAGTTTTACCTGACTGTTCTCATTATTATTTTTTTCTGTTAGTTTATTTTTTGCCTCCCCCATTACTATTGAGCCTCCTTTTCTACATTTCTCTGTAGGCCTAATCATTCCCAAATAAACAAGAACCCTATGGTTCATTAATTTTCTCAAGTCAAGAACTGTGCTTTGGAGGGTAGTGTCATCATCTGCAAGGGTAGAAAACTGTTCCTATTTCAAATCTCTAACCCCATTACACATGCCCAGTAAGCATCTTTAAGGATTGCCATGCAGTGGACATCCCTGAAAGGTCTGTTGCTTGCTGAGACAAGAGAAGACTGCCCCACAACCATCAAAACCAGTGGTTGCTGGTCTCCAATAGCATTTCTTCCATGGGATCCTGTGCTCCAGCCATGCACCCTGTACCTTTCTCCCAAAGAGAAGTGAGCTGGCCAAGTTGAATAACAGATTCTCTTCCACCCACCAGTTCCAACAGGTGAACACTCCATTCATCAAACAGGTTCCCTGGGTTGCAGTCAATGCTTTATTCCTCTACACAAATGGAGCTTACCTCTCCCAATTAAATCTTGATCTGTTTTCCTTATTTGAAATAAAAATGCTAATCCTCATCTCCTCACAAAATTCAAATACAGATAATGCCTTTGGAACTAGGGAATTAGGGAATGCAATTCTCTTTTTTGATTCCTAGCCTAAATTAGAGCTCCAAGAAAAATAAATTTAAAGTAAAACATCACTGCAAAAAAACTTCATTAGCATAGAAGGGTAAGGTCCTAACATGACCAAAGTGACTCGATTTTTATTAGTGGCATAGGCATCTGTAGGAGTTGGCAGAGGGGAGAGAAATGATGAGCCGTTGTCTGCTAACCTCTTCCGGAATGAGAGGTGGTGTGAAATGTTCAACGAAGGTGCATAGTTCTGTCAATTATAGAAACATGAGTTCAGAACAGAAGCCAGACTAGACATGTAGATAGATTGGGTAGCTTCTGTACTCTGAGATTTACTGCACATCAGCAAGTCAAATGTCATCAGACATACTTGACCGAGGGATCTAAACGTCTTCTGCAACATCAACAGAATGGTTTGGAGAGACAGGTATAAATTGTAGGGGATATTGCTGCTATGGAACAGACTCCCCATCCACACAAAACAAAGTTTATCCATATCCATTTTCAAGTGCAGCTTAGATCTATGGGTGTGAAACAAAAAATTTACCAAAGGACTGCCCCCTATACTACTAATGATGCACTTCATAAATGCTTTATCCCATGCATGGGTCCCCTGAAATTATCTACGGTATGATTCCAGTTATTCTGATAAGGGGTAATATATAATTATTGACCTTGGGCTGAGTAAGGTCGATCTATAAACAAAATGGATATCACAAGCAGGGAAAATGGTCTGGCTTAAAATGGATCTCAATAGCAGCCAGCCTAGTACTTGCCTATGAACCTATGTATGGAAAGCTCGTAGAGCCTGCTTCATTTTATGCAGTGGGCTGTGATGTGGCTCATAGGTTCATAGGCACATATAAATGATAGACAGTCTACAGATAATTGCAAGCCAAGCCAATAAACTACATTTAAAAGTTTCCTCCTATCTCAAGAAGGCAACACAAAATAGAATACGGGAAAATCTGAGGTATCCCAGCATGGTGGGGAGCCTCTAACATGGGCAAAATACTTCCTCTGTGAACAGCAATGTTGACTTTCTGGCCATTATACCTCCCATGCCATCTCAATTCACCTGTCTGGGGAGGCTAGTGGCCCCAGTTGGAGGGATAAACTGGGAACCAGTATTAGAAGCATAGTTACAGGGATCATGGAAAATGCTCTGCTATCACAGATGGTCAGATAATCAACCAGCATGCTAAGAAATGGAAATGAAATTAAAAAAAGCAGAATAAAAAAAGAAAACACTGTACAAATGCAAACTATAAAAGACATTTTCATGAGCAGTCTAAACATTTACATACAGACTGAGCCCCTTAGTATAATACATAATATGTATAGTGTAATACATTATATAATATATATGCCTTTTCTTATAAAATATACCTCCTTTGAGTATGAAGAAACTACACAAATTCTCTATAAGAAAAGTTGTGACAATTTCTTACCAGAAAGTATTTCACTTTTCATATATAACCACCTTATCACTACCATCACATATCCAGATTTACCACTTTCTGACTAGCTGCACTACCAAAGTTGGAATGTGATTAGGACTTATCATAATAATGTATTCCACCATGTTTCACATATGCACATTTCTCCTTACATACCAAGTGCACGATCATTTAACTCTAGTCACATGACCATAAATAAGTTCCTCTTACACAGACACTGTCCATCAAAAAAAAAAAAAAAAAAAAAAAAGATTAGATTCTTCTTCAATAGTTTACCATGATCAAGTGAAAAAAAAAAGTTCATCTTATTGTAATGCATTTACAGGTTCATAGGCCCATAGATGTTTATTAGGCTAACAACCACAAGGGCCTTTTTAAGCCTAGACATGCATCCCAAATCTCTGACAAGTTCTGTTACCCTTGATAAGTGTAAGCAGGGGCTTGGGAGACGAAACATTTACAAGCAGAGTCATGGGAGATGTGCCATTTTAGAGACATAGGTGCCAAGCCAGGGATACATTTCCTGTTACCCATCTAATTTTTTAAGTTACACTTGAATTGGTTTAGGGAGGAACTCTGCTTCACATGGATGGGGAGCCTGTTCCAGAGACAGGGTAGTCTCTGGGATACATACTTGTCTCTCCAGCAAGTCCTATTTATATCACAGGCAAGATTTAAGTCTTTAGAATGGGTAATTCTGGTGCTGTTTGTTTTGCTGATATGCAGGAGGCCCATCAGAGTGGGGTCTGACAATGCCCTGTATACCAGGCATAGATCTCCTTTCTACAGCCTGTAGGAGACAGACTACAGAGATAGGACTTTGAAGAGGTCTGCATAGGGCATTTAATTTACGGCCTGTATTCTTTTAGTGAGGAACCTCTGTGGGCATTCCATTTGTGGATATGCCTAGTTAGGTACATACCAAAGGGGGCGCTGTTCTCAATGACAGGTCTTATGAATGCCAAATACAGTGCAACAATGACTTCCTTGGAACTAGATGACATAACTTGGTTTATAAGTTGAGCAACATATAATGATTTCCTAACTACTGTAGACATGTTGGTGGTTGAAAGCTAGATTACTGTCTGTGTGTGTCCCCAAATCCTTGACTACTGGGTAAAATTCTAAGGGATGTGTTGTCAATATGATAGTTTCCAGGGGTGGATGAATTCCTGAAGGACACCATTATGCATTTCTTAGCATTTAGTTTTAGTCCATAGCTCTGACACCAATTGTTTGTCTGTGTCAGTCCTTCCTGGAGAACATTTGTGTTGGTGTGGGATTCAATGACAGCTCATAATTTGCAATCATCTGCAAATTTAATTAGCTAGAGACCATTGACATTGGCCTTGACTTCTGAGAAGTAAATGCCAAAAAGGAGTGGTCCAAGAATTGATCCCTGATGGACTCCAGTTGTGACTGGCCTCTTTGTAGAGGTAGACTCCCCAATTTTAACTTCCTGGGTCCTGTCTTTGAGCCAGTTGGCTATCCACCGGATGACATACAGGTTTGTATCTGACCTCCAGAGTTTGTCAACAATGCCCAAGTGGGGTATTGTGTCAAATGCCTTGGCCAGGTCAAGGTAGGCAATTTTGCCCTCACCCATTGCTTTGGTGACTTTCTCAAAGAAGTCCACCAGGCTGAGTAGGCATGACTTGCCCTTGATTAAACCAAACTGTGGGTCCATTGTCTAGAGGTTTACTATATAATTATTGATTATTTCCATGATAGTTCTTTCCATGCCTTTGCACATAAGAGTAGTGAGACGTATGGGTCTGTAGTTTCCTGAGTCTGTAGATGGCCCACCTTTGTGCAGATGGTTTCACATATAGGAAGGCAGATAGGCATGTATACTAATACATGCACACACACACACACACACACACACACACACACACACACACACACACACACACACACACATACACACACACACACACACACAAAGACCTCCTCTATCCCACCATACTTTAATTTTGATCACACTGGTGGTGCAGACTGAACAAGTCTCTCAAGTAATAAACTTCTTTAAAAAGAAGCAACTACTTGTTTTCAGAGAGATCTGCACATTCTTTCCCCAATCTTACATCACCCATACCTTGCCTGGCCTCCCCAAACTCTTGTCCATTTTGATGGCAATGAAGTAGAGCAGCATGTGACAGTCCTAGCTCTGCACAGAGACTGGAAGTAGGAGTGTAACAATGATTTGCATTGCTAACTTTTTAGCTTGCATTTTAATTACAGAATGAATGTTTTTGCTAATTTTGCTACACAGTCCAAACTGTAATCATCCTCTTGTTAAAAAAAAATATACAATTACAAAGCCCGTGTGTGTGTGTGTGTGTGTGTGTGTGTGTGTGTGTGTGTGTGTGTGTGTGTGTGTGTGTGTGTGTGTGTGTGTGTGTGTGAATGCAAATGATTTTAATCACAACAAAGCCCATATCAAGTGAAGCAGTGTTATCTTAGCTCCAGTTGTAGTGTAATTTGCTACTAGGTGATGAGATAACACTGCACCCAATGTGTACAGCTGCGTGTGTGTGTGTGTGTGTGTGTGTGTGTGTGTGTGTGTGTGTGTGTGTGTGTGTGTGTGTGTGTGTGTGTGTGTTTACTGGTACTGAGGTCAAAATACTGGAGTGCCACAAATTCCCGAGTGGCCCCTTTAATTTACAAATTTCCTAGTCTTTTTCTTTTCTATTTTTTCTTTGAACTTTTTGCTGATGTCATCATGTGTAGTGAATGTGCGATGACGTCACTGTTGTGAGCAGACTGCCAGCCTGTCGGAATATGGCTCGGCTTAAGGGGGGTGTGTACTACTGTGTGTTTATGTTCATCTACCAAGTACATGTGCAGGGTTTCACTTCAGAATTTCGAAATACCAAAATCATGAGGTTCAAAATATCGAACTCAGAACCTTGAGATCTTGGAATCTCGAAATTCTGAACCCCCCATCAACAAAGCAGTCAACAAAACACAACACGTGTTTTTTGCAGGGGGGGGGGGCAAGCCACCCTGCACCCCCCACACCCCCGCTACTTAAATATACCAACTACGAGATTGCACTACAATGAGGAAAAGGGAAATCTCCCATTCCATGCTGTATGCCGTTCTCCATTCAGAATTTCAAAGTTTTAAAACTTCGATCATATGGTCTTCAATGATATGATTTTGAAGTTTTAAGCTTCGAAATTCTGAAGGGAACCCATGTGCAGGCAAGCCATCCATAGTTCGCTCGAACCGTGGTAGTTAAGTGCAGACAGAAGACAGTCAGTGCACTTACTTAGTCCAGCAAGTCTGCAGCAGTCACTTATCAGTCAGATAATGGACTTGTCATTGTCATCGTACAGGATCGGTCATAGATGAAAAAATATATCACCACCAGCAGCAGCAGCACCAAACCCAGTTCTTCCCCTGGGTCCTTCAGGTACCGTACTGTAAAAGAAAGAATTAAGGAAAAAAAATTGCAAATTGCAATGCAATGCAGCTGTTAATGTTTTTTTTTTGGGGGGGGTGAGAAAGAGAGAGAGATTGTCAAAGGGTTGCATTGTGAGTGAGCCATTCACGGCCATCTGGTACTATGACTGCACAGTTTAATTTTATGTCCCCAGCCCACACACGATTGCACATTAGGAATATAAAAGAAAGAACCAGCGAGGTTTATTTTGTAGGTGTCATGTGCATAAGTTGTACGAGCGGAAGAGGATCTGTTGATTTGATATCGTTGATATCACTAAGAACTGGGCATTGTTGCAGATTGTAGATTTTTTTTTGTTTTAGTTGAAAGAAGGTTAAAGTATGGGGAAGTTCTACTCATGTGAGTTTTTAGGGCTTTTTATGACAGGTTAGTTACAAAATGTTGCAATTTTATTATAGCATATATTCCGAATGGGAGGTTTCCAAATATGGAAGCAGTGTAGAATGTAGATGCAATATGTTTTTGGGATGAATTGCTTAAGAATGGGTGGGGGGTCTATAGAGAAAGTCTATTTTTTGTTTTCTTTACTGTTTCTTGTAGACAATCCTTAGGATTAAATGACCTGACTACTGGGGTCAAACACCTTCTGAAAAACACAGTAGTTTGGTTCACAGTAGCTATCAAGTTCCATCGGCAATTGTATACTTTAAGGCACACCATATGTAGTTTGCACAGAACAAAACATGTTCGGTTTTCAGTTAGTTTTGCTGGCAAGTATTCAACTCTTGTTGAGTACCACCCACTACTGAAGTCAAAGCATTGTAGAATTCAAAAGTGGCCTGTAATTATGGGATATCAAAGTTCAACACTTTCATAGGAATTTATGATTTTACATATCCCTCCAAAACAGTTCTCTAGATCCCAAATTACTATACTTATTAATATTTTTTGTTAATGAAACTATATATAGCTACTAACTGGTTAAATCCATCTCAAACGTCATGGGATAACTTTAAGATTCTAGCAATGAGACATATATTAGCCCACAAATTACTTCTTAAGGATCATAATAAAAATATCAATAATCCGAAAATATGGGAGCAAATTTTTAATATTATATTGGCATAATACATTGAACCCAAGTTTACTCTGAGACATATATACCTTATAAGGGAAATTTATTAATAAGTAAAAGGTTGAAATATGTGATCTATGTATAATTCTTTTCATATGTTCTTCTATAATCTGTTGTTACAATTGGAAGCATTTATGTTAATACTGTACATATGTTATTGTGTTATTAGTAGAAACATTAGCTAGATTTTACTGATATTTTTGTTTTGTTCAAGTTTGTATGGAAAATGGTAAAACAATAAAGATTTATTATTGAAAAAAAAAGTGGCTTGTAATTATCTCTCAATGGATCAGAGACAGGCAAAATATTAGTGCTATTAACCGTAAGCATTGACAGAATAAGAATAATGTGACTCTGTTTTCTGATGTAAGTTTCACTGTAATTGTCATTAAGTGTAGTACACCTTTCTTTGAAAGTCACCATTTTTAGGAAGCATTAGAAGGGAATGACCAAAATTTAAGTCAAAATCAGGCACAGCTGAGAGCTTTGCTGTATTAGTAACGATGTTTAATGTAAGTTAATTCTTTACAAGTTTTCTGGGTGATGAAAGGGTTGACATTTTTTTGCTTTTTATTTATGGGTATAATTGGGTGATTTGACTTCACTGTTTAACTTAGAATGGCTGAAACTTCAGTCTGGAAGTCCATTTAATGATTAAAGCAGTCAAATGCCTCTTTTAATAAAGAGGTTTTTCTTTTTTTTTCATTTTGATGTTGAGGCTGATTGTTTCTCCTTAAAGCTCTGAAACATTGGACCATAGCTATCAGCCTCTTCCCTCTTGATTCGGGGACAAATCCAGAAATAACTAGAGACACTTTGTAGTACTATTAACTTGATGACAAACTAAGAGAATATGAATTAACATGTATTTGTTCAAGTAAGACATTTGTAATTCAGTATTGATGTTATTTATTAAATGTAATCTACACACCTTCTTTTAAATTCAAAAGTTTTAGGAAGGATTAAGGGAAAGAGCAAATTTTTGAGTGAAAACCAGCGACAGTTGAGGGGCTGACTGTGGACCGTTGTTGGACACTACTGGCACTAGTACTCAGTGGCTTGACATAATTGTTTTCAGAACCATTATGTTATTACTGAGTGCATACCTCTGAACTGTCCCTAGTTTTTACTCACATTTTAGCATTATAATTCTTAATCCCTCGATTTCCTCTAAAAACCTGACTTCTGGAGAAAAGATGGTGAGTTAAGGAATTAAAGTGATTAGAGTTGCATATTTCAGAAAATGTATATCAATTCACATTCTTTTCTGTCAGCGTCTGAAATTAATAGCACCAATATTTTAATGATGTCCATGATTCTGTTGCTGTACCTGATTGAGAGCTGCGAGTGAGTAGTGTTTGTTTTGGACTGATATAGTTTCCTGCATTTTGAGCAAGTTCATTAGAATTGTTATACTGAAACATTGATACACAACTTCTGCTACACAGGTCATGACTCTTTGTAGATTTTACTCAAATGTGTGATCACCAGCTTGCACTCTGTTGTCTTAGTGATAGGCAAGTGACCTTAGCAGCAAGGTGGAGTTTCTTGGAAACCCTCTGATCTGTTTGTAGAAAGTTTGCTAATCAGTAAAGCAGGATCCAATTCACTCATTTTAGTTTTGTCCCATTTCTGTCAATATGGTGCTTTTCTGCTATGGCCTATATTTATTCCATGCCAGCACAGTTTGCACTTAAGGCTTTGTTGTTTCATAACTGTCTGTAAGCCTTGATATTTTAAACTTTGTTCTGTAACTAATGCATGAGAACAAATCATTTTGTTAAACATCTTTTCTATGCTACTTCTTTATCATGTCAAATGTAATGTCTTTTGGGAGGCCAATGCACAGGTCAGAATGTTATACTCAAATGAGGGGGATCTGTGGGAAGAAAATAGAAGAAAACTGACAAAGAAAGCAGTATCACTTATTGTATTGTTAGAATTCATTAGATTTTTTACACAAACTTTATTTTATAGATGAGTGTAGCAGTTAATTTTATTTTTATAAAAGAAAATTGCATTTTAATTTTATACAAGTTCAGAGTTTGATACAAGCTCAAATGTTAATATAAATAAAACACTATTATTCTGGTTTTATTTTGTGTCTTATATTTTGTCTGTTCAATTTGCATTTGGATGTTAGTATCCCACAATTTCACTGGAGTGGGTGGGGCTACATAATTATATATACAAATATTATGTTAATCAGCATCCAGATTTTTGGCCGGTTGTACCTACTTTTCATGGGCCTTTGTCCAGATTTTTACTATTTCCAGTTTGAGAGTTATGCTAGGTCTTGATTATGTACAGCTGTGGAGTGTGTAGGTGTGTGTATGTTTGTGTATGTGTTTGTGAATGCGAATGATTTCAATCACAAGAAAGTATGCATCAGGTGAAACAGCATGATTTGTAGTGACAGTGCTACTGCATGATACAATAGCTTTGCACCCAATCAAACAAGGTTATTGTATGTCAGTGAGTACACCAGCAGCAGCATCTGCATTTAAAGGAAGTATATGGCACTTAGCAAAAATTGTAAATATATCACCACCATTTGATTTTCATCTTTATGCAGCACTTAAGTAGCAAATACATACACGGGAAAGTAATAGGATGGGATGTTTAATTATCTAAAATGTTTTATTTTATTTTTAATACTCCTTTTTTCCATAAGCCTTTAAATCAGTGCAGTCAATTAAACAATGGCATTCATGCACGTTTGAGTAACTGTCCTTATAAACAAATTAGATAGCCTATTTTATATAAAGTATTGATAGTGCAAAAATAACTTTACATGACATATAAAGCTCCAAGCAAACTTTACTAGTTACTGCACATTAGCACGTAATCTAACATTCTTCAGGCTAAGAAGAGCTCCATAACAACTGGAATCCTCAGATCTCTAGTTTGTCTTACTGTAGAAGATACAATCACATGACCATATGTCATTTTTCTCAGAGAAACCACTGACTTCACATTCCATTTCCTAATTAACACCATACTGCCATTCATTCTAACTTTCTCAATCAAAGGAGTGTCTAGTCACTCTTACATGTATCTCTGTTCTGTCACAAAAATGTAATGAAAACATAAGGTCAACCATTTGACCATATAACTGTATTGCTGAGTCTCTCATCACAGCCACTGACCTCACATTTAATTTACAAAATAATACAAGCATCACTACTTTTTTCTAAACTAATTTTCTAAAGCTAAAACTTTGTTTTAGCATTATTATAAGTGCTATTATCTGCAATCTTCTACAAACTAAAATGATGCAAGGAAAAAACAAAGACAGTCAAACAAATGTTTTTCAATTACAATCCAGACCAAATAAAACTAAAACTACAGAAGAAAAACAAATGAAAAGGATAAATATGATTTTCCTATGTTCTGTCTGCACTGCCAACACTACCATTTTAGCCATCAGACAAGAATGTTATATATTTGTTTATTCATTCATTCATTTATCACTTTGTAACTTAATCCAGTTCCTTCTGTTTTTATTTAACAAATAAGTCATACCTGCTACTTGAATTTGCCAAGCACTGATGCATTGCTTATATTATACCTGTAATATGAGCTACCTACTTCATTTTAGCTCAAAAAAAGCATTGAGTAGGACCCACTTATTTACTTTCCAAATGCACTTTACAGCATTTTACAGTTTCTCTTCTCTTCGCTTTCTCACTATTTTACATGCTCAATGTACCTTCCCCTGACAACCGATAACTACAGCATCGTCTACCTTCCGTGTTTCTTATTTTTATTTTCCCTTGGGAGTAAATCACTATGCTTATCTTTGAAGACTTTATGATGACTATACAATATATCTTTCTCCCTTACATACTGTTTGATTTTATTTCTACATATATCTCAAACTGATAAAACAAAAAGAAAGAAATCCAAGAGGGAGGTCTCCACACTATTTTATTGAACCAATTTAGTTCTTTCACCCAAAATTAGACTAGACTTTGTCAAAATGCCATTAAAATCAAAATGGATGGTTTTATACCATAATAGCAGTCACATGGTCCACAACATTGATTAGACGCTTGCCATTAAAACCATTATTAAAAAGACAGCACACAATAACTAAGAAAAAAACTTTTTACAAGAACTAAACTTTAAATATCAGTGATAAAAAGATGAGCCAAAAATATATTTATACGGTTTCACTTCAGCATCCTGAAATATCACAGTCCTGAACTTTATAATCCGGAACCCAAAATCCTGAAAATTCAAAATCCTGAAAACTCAAAATCCTGAATCACAAAATAATGAAAATATACAGGCACAAAGAATGACAATATTCCAGTACAAGGACACAGAGAAACACATACAAGACAAAGGATAGCACTTTTCACCAAGTATGGGCAGGGGAGCAGGCCCCCCTTGCACCCTCCCCACACCTCCTGTAAATTAAATATATAAACTCCAAGATTGCACTCCACAGAAAAAAATGGCAAACATACCATCACATATGTTCATGACTCTCTGTTGTAACCTTAGTAACATTCCCTGTTAACTTGCTATACTACAACATAACTCATGATAGTGTAGTGAAGTGCAATCTTGGAGTTGATATATTTAAGTAGCAGGGGGTGTAGGGGGTGCAGCCCCTAAATGGGGGGGTGCAGGGGGGCTTGCCCCCTGCTTATTTTTGGTGGAATGTAATCTGGTTTGTATTCTCTATAGTCAGTCTATGTATCCTGTGTGTTTTCGGTCTTTTGGTATTCGGGATTTTGAGTTTTCAGGATTTTGGGCTTCCAGATTATGACGTTTTCTAAAATCCAGGATTGTGATATTTCAGGATTCTGGAGTGAAACTATTACACTTATTAAAACATGAATATTCTAGTAGAACAATATAAAACTTCAAAGAAAAGCCATGTAAGAAGCCAGTTTTATAAGGCAAAAGCAGCCTTCAGTTTTAAAACACTGCTGATTGAAGTTGTTTCATTTAGAGCAGGAAAAACAGGGGCATTAGCTTTTCAGCTGCCACTCCAGTTCTTTATATTCTAACAAATCCTCAGCAGGTCCTCCCCTTACCCCCAAGTTCACATGGTCAAGAACAATTTGAAGGAGTGGGAGCTGTGTCCCTTGATGTGTTTATACAGGGCATTTCTTTCATCATTCTTTTTATATCATAATAATGCTGATATATTCTACCCCTTATGGTCCTTTTTGTTTTCCCTAGATAGAATCCATCACATGACTGGCACTCTGCCACATAAACCACAGCTTTATACCACAGTCAAATTTCTGTTTAGGTATTACTTTTCCATAATCTCAAGTATAAACCTAGTATGCTCCAAAATGAAACAACACTGGGAACAGTGACCATACTTTGACACTCTACCTTTTCCCCTTAAGGTATCAGTCCTTTCTAGTAAATGTTTGAAATAAGTGTCCTTTTAGTGGTCACACCTACCACCCTTGTGTATTCCAGGTCTATACAAAAAAAGCTTCAGTTCTTTTCTATGACGCACTTAATGTTGAAAAAAATCTATGTTAAAGGGCAACACTAGTGCTTTGTTGTATACCCCTTGGGTCATCACATTCGTCTCATTGTTGATCAAGGGTCCTAACCCAGTCACCCCTCCAAGCAGTGGGCTGAAGTGCCCTGATGTTGTTTTGTTTTTAACTTCAATGAAAAGTTCACTCAAAAAGTGTTCAGGATACCCTCTACTTGGTAACATACTAGCAATTCTGTGAAGATTATAGAGAACTTAAGTAGTTTACTGTGTTTTAAGGAAGAACAGTTCTTGCCAGTATTTGGTATTCATGGGGAAACCTAAAAAGTGCTAACGTACAAGGTAGTGTAAAAATAGACCTTGTTAGCTGCTGAATGTCTATAAATGGAAGCAGTTTTAATATGACTAATTAAAAATAACTTATAGGTAAGAACAGCTAGTTCTGTTAATTACCTTAAGAGGGGCATTGGTGATCTTTTGTTTTGGTACAGAATACAAGCTTTGTTATTAATCAGACCCATATTAGGCATCCGAAGTTGCTTTGTTCATCCTTTTTTTCTGGGAATTACTATATGCACATCTGTGCTTGTTATAAAGAAGGGGTGCTGTATAAGTATTATGAGAGAAAAGAAATATTGAGTAAGATCACTAATACATTAAGTTCATTTTGGCAAGAGCAAAGATGGTTAGCCAATGGATGTATTTTGAACTTTGGAGTTATTTAATTGTGATAACAGCTATTAGGCTCTTAGGGCCATCAGAAGTCTGAAACTATCAAGGCAGATGAGCACAAATAAAAGGGGAAAGCATATGCAGGCTTTAACTAAGAGAGAGGAAGGCAAGCAATTATAATGAATGGAGCAGTCAGTGACATATGTTTCCTGTGTTGCTTTAATGCCCCTTTAAGTTTTTTTTGTAGCATAAGTGGGCATTTTAGGGATTTTATCAGACTCTTGCCACAAGAAGACAATTATAGACCCACAAAGTTTCTACTGAAAAGACAGGAAATTAATTCAAACATTATGTAAGAGGTTAAGCAGCTGAGTGTATGAAGAGGGCTGATATAAAAAGCTTTATAAGATTTGGCTGTAAAGGCAGGTGGACGCATTATTATAATGCATGACAAGTGCACAGGCATATGAATGATACAGCATAATAGGCACAACGTTAGCAAATGCCAGAAGCATGCGTTACCTGGTTTAGATGAGCTATAGATGAAGAATATGGAGATGAATGACTACAGAAAGGAAATGTGCATGCGTTATAAGTGACGGGAAGGAAGAGCTGGTTTGTAAGTTTCTTTTAAGTAAGACAACAGCATCAAAACATGGGAGAAGCTGAAATTAATTTTGAAGTTTTTTCTGCTAAGATTTACAGGAGATCAGGAGTCTGCTAAACTATGCCCTGCTTAATATGCAAAGGTGGGGTTTAGAGACAGAAGTTTTATTCTAGATTTAATGAACACAGTTAATCCACCCATTCAGGAGAGAGACAAGAATAGAACAAGAATACAGGAAGTGTGTCACCACTGCTGTTTATTGTACTGAGGTCAGCTCCCAGCTCCCAGTAATGGGTGTCTAGAAAATAAGATGATATGCATAGTCTTAAGAAATACAGGCAGTCTACATTTAACATTGCTTCCCACACTGAATTCAGCTGGGTGTCCCAGTCATACGAATGAAGGATGGGGCGAAAAAAGGAACCGCCCACCTACTACAAAAATGCACAAAGTCTGCCCTCAACATTGTTTCCCACACTGAATTAAACCAAGCATCCCAGGCATAAAAATAGAATGAAACATGAGGAAGAAACTGTTCCTCATCTAGTACAAAAGTGCACACAGACTGCCTTGAACACTGCTTCCCACACAAAGGTTAGCTGGGTGTCCCAGTCATAGGAATGGAAGGAGAGAAAGTCTGCCTTGAACCCTGTTTTGCACATTAATATCAACTGGATGCCCTGATAATAAGAGTGGGGATGTGACCTTAGAATGCACCTCTAGAAAAAGGTCAAATGCCAAGGTCATATCTCAAATCACCTAACCTAACTACACCATAATCTCTCAACTGCTTGCACACATCCCTTAGCTCATTAAACTATACAATGTTTTCCCCTTTTGTCTTAACAACAACTTGTAATTAATCGAGTAATTAACTCAGCTCTTGACCTACTAATAACAAATGAACCATAAGCTACTCAAACATTTCCATTCTTCCACTATCCAGTGATAACTCAGCAGGCATCTTTCAGATTAGCAGTATGTCTCAAAAATCTTCCTCTAAACTGAAAAGTTTGCTTTATTTGCAGATATTATTTCATACCTGATACAGCCAGAAAAAGACATTTCAGTGTTGTGGAACATTCTGAAACAGTTTCAAGTATTTTCAGGATATACACTTAATAAAGATAAAGGGAGTGCCTTCTGTGTGGAGTCTGCATGTCCTCCCCGCGGTTGGGTAGCGTTCGAAAGACATATGTGCGTAAATGGGCGTGCCTTCGTTGAAGGTTGGGCGTCGAGCTGGCACCTCGGCGTTTCATAAAAATCTACTGCCAATCATTAATGGACTGGAGTTCCGCTGTGGCGACCCCTTACTGGGAAAAAGCCGAAAGACAAACAAACAAACACTTAATGAAGATAAAACACAAGTAATAGCTACAAGCTATGTACACACACAAAAAATTGGTTCAGCAATACCCATATTTTATGGGGACATGATAACATGAAATACCTATGAGTATGGATTAAAAAGGATTCTGTTATGGCAGTTAAGGATAGGGGGGAAGAGACTAAACAAAAGGTAATACTAAAACTGAGAAAAAAAGCTCTTGTTTAATAGATATGGATAGCAAGATACAAGCAGTGAAAATATTTTAGTCCCTTTAGTTTCATACACAGGTCAGGCATACGTTTAT
The DNA here is from genome assembly GCF_019279795.1 of Protopterus annectens. Taxonomy (NCBI): domain Eukaryota; kingdom Metazoa; phylum Chordata; order Ceratodontiformes; family Protopteridae; genus Protopterus; species Protopterus annectens. The sequence goes on from NC_056750.1 coordinate 647,434,196, forward strand.
CTACCAGAAGAGAAGTTATGGAGAGGAATTAATAAAGAATTGAAGGATTTTATCAGGGAGGGGAAGAGGGCAACAATCAAGTGGGATAAGGTGATCCTTCCAATAGAACAAGGTTGTTTGGGACTACCTGGTTTGAAGGGGTATTCACAGCTACGCAGTTAAGGCTACTACACATAGCACAAGCAGAAAGCTATAATTCAAAGTTGAAAGTGATGCTGATGAAATGGTGGTAATAGAAACAAGGAGAGAGACTGGGATTTTGGATGCAGATCCTTAAGGAGAATAACAATAACCATACAGAATATTATATTTACAAAGTAGTAGAAAGTATTCTAACAACTAAGCCAACACGGGGGTGGAGAAAGGAGATTCTGCCGATAGGGATGACTGCAATTAGGTGTACAAATAATAGGCAACACAGGGCAAGAATTTACTGGAGATAACTGACAGAGGAATTATTGTGTTGGGAGCAAATAATTCAAGAAAGAAAGGCAACTGAATGGGAAGAGGCCAAAAATTTATTTGGACTGCAGACAAGAGATTGCCTTCCCCATCAAGGTCTGATATTAGAATATAGGCAAAGAGACAGAAATTGGGGGACCCTAAGTGAAAGGCCAGCAATGGTAGAGGTTTTACAAGAAACTAGAACAGTCTGCTGTTAAATTAATACAGCATATAAATATTGCATCATAACTATAGGAATCAATCAGAATGGGTTAGAAAGGATTGAAAAGAGAGACTGGATAAGGAATTCACACTGAAACACTGGGAGATATATCGATATATCTATATATATATAATATACATATATATATATATATATATATATATATATATATATATATATATATATATATATATATATATATATATATATATATATATGGCTCCCAAATAAGGAATAATGTTTAGAAGATTAGAATATTTGCTTGGAAGTGTATGCAGGGGTATTTTTATACCCCAAGCAGACTACAAAGAATTTTTCCTCAGGTAGATTGCAATTGCTGGAGGTATGGCGGGGAAGAAACTCGTAACTGAGTGTAATGAGTTGGCAGATTTTAAAAATTGTTGAAAAAGGTAGACCCAGCAAACAAACCAACAAAAATCACAGTCCCCGGCACCATGGAGAATCCAATGGTCCATCCAAAAGCTTATTTTTGTAAAACCAGCTGTAATCTTTAAAAGAATAAACGCTTTTGTTTTTGTACACCAAAAACTTCTTCAGATACATTTAAAAATCCAAAAAGAACTGTTTAAGTCTCCCTCCATGAGGTGCAAAACACATCCACAATCCATTACATTAGCCAGAAAGCTAAAGTCAGAAATTTAAATGCATATAGGGTCTATATTAAAAGCACAAATGTGTACTTACCCGAATACGTAAACACTGACACATATTCCACGAACCACGAATACACCAAATGCCCTAAACCACAAAATTCAAAAACTCGAACGGTCATAGTTGTCCCACCTCACCACCCGCAACATACTACCTACACAAACAAACTAAATAATCCACACATACACTTAACAAAACCCTACTTCTAACCGTACACTAAATCTCACATACATTACCATCTATGCACTTACATTAACCCGCACCCTAACCCTAAGGTCTGTAACTATCGCACACTTACCTTACGGAGCTATACAGCAGAAAGGCCAATCATGACAATTTGACATTTCAGATTTTGCGCTTCAGGATGATCGATGTTTTCGCTGTTCGATGAAGACGTCAGCATTTACGTATTCGGGTAAGTGCACCTTCATGCTTCTACTATAGACCCGACATATATATATATATATATATATATATATATATATATATATATATATATATATATATATATAAATATATACACACACACACACACACACACACACACACACACACACACACACACACCATAACAAAGGGAATATATGCAAATACAAATAGCATTTGTTGCACTTGTCCTAAAAAATAATCAAAAAAATATTATCAATAGTTAAATAGATGAGTAAAAAATATTGCAGTAATTCTGTTAGTAACGTTCCGAAGATTTAAGTTTTAAAAATGGAACTATACTAATCATGTCATTCAAACCCGGGTGCCTGTAGGCTTCCAGCCTGATCTGCCAAATAAGCTCCCGCTGCTCCAGGAAGGTTGACCATGGATCACCCCTTGGACACTTCTACACCTTCTCTAATACACTAAACGTAAAGTCATGTGTTTCATTCATTGTGGCAGTGGGGAGAGAGATGGCTTCCCAATCTTTGTTCAGTGTTTCTTCAGAAATTGACCTGGCAAGCGAGATATCTACTTTACAGCAGACAGTTGGTATTCTCACTCTTCTTGTACAACAACGTATGCAGCATGTGGATAAAGCTTCTAATCCAGAACTGGTTCAAGGTAACATTAACATGGTCGAAACTACACTGCACTGGAGGGACTATACAACTGGGACAGTTATTTCAAAACTGTGCACCTTTTTTCCAGAATAACAGTAATGGGGGTATTATCAAAGCTCAGTTCCCAAACCTTTTGGAATGGATCGGAGGTAATCTTGATTTTGAACACACCCAAACCACTGGGGACAGCAATGATTTATGTGGCTTGTTGGACATGCTTGATTACAAATTTTTCAAACTTAAAAAGTTGCAGTTGGAGAATTTTTACTTTATCGAGAGCATCAAGGTGAAAAGGGTACCTAAAGTATTTTGTCAATGGAGGTACCTCACAGGCTTGGAGAAGGATTCGCAACTTCATAAGGAACTACTAGACTTATTTAACTGTCAGGGGTGCAAATACATGGAACTTCTGGTAAAACACAATTCCATTCTTGTGGAAAGGTTGTCAGCTGAAGTGGGGAGATTAATGACAGGGTGCTTAAACATATACAATATACTCAACTTAGATCGGAACATGCCCGTATCTTTTCCAGCATTGAGCAGAGCATTATTAAATCTAAAGGGTACAAATTGAAGAAATTTGAAAGGGACAGAAGGGACTATCTCACCGGTTCTGCTTACCCATTACCTCCAATTTCCCAAGTTTGGAGTGAGCATCTTTTTAACAAAAACAATAAAAATGATGGGTGGAACAATGAGCATGTAACTGGGGGAGCATCTTCTGGTTCCCCAGAAGTCACATACATGGAAAACAATTCAGCTGTGGAAACAGCTACAACAACAAATCAGGGGCAGGATTTTTCTGAGTTACGGAGGATGGAACAGATTCGTTTACAGCAAGGGAACCAACAAACCAACCACAACCCATGGAAGAGACCTCAGGGAATGAACCAATTTGGCTGACAGTACAACAATGTCCCGCCCTGCAGGAGAATGAGAGGAACATAAACAGCATGACATTGCATCATCATAATGAAGTTCCTGTGGATGAGAGCCACAATGACTGAGCGGGGAGCTTGGTGAGGATTATTAACAACCAAGAAGGGGACATTAAACTTTGCAATTACACTGGGATGGAATTGGGAACTGAGGTTGCTGACATTTTTGCACAGGGTTTGAACTATATAATAGCAATGGTTTTGTCAAGGTAATTTTGGACTTAAATTTTTTGTTTGAAAGTTGAACTTTAACATTTTTTTTTAAAGATAAAGAACTTTTTAATGACATGTTTCGAATTAGCAGTTTGTACAACCCCCCACTGCATCCCTTATTGTCACAATTTGAGAAATTTTGCGAAATTGATTTTCGTTTAATGTTGGGGAAGCATTTTAAAAACACACACAGTGCTGATGTAATGGAAAATAACATTAAGGTATTATTTAACTTGCTGTATGATTGTGCTCTAAGGGCAATGCAACCAGACAAGGGAGGGGGGATTGTTGTAATGTCTGTAAAGGACTATAATGATCATATTTTTAAACTTCTGGCAGGTCAGGCTTATGAACAATCCAGTCTGTCAGAGCTCAATAAAGCAACTCATGGATATGTTTATTGAACAGCGTATTAGTAATGGAAGAATTAAATACCTCTTGATTGTGTCCCCCGAAACACCCACTATGTTCGGGGTACCCAAGGGGCACAAATCCATTAACAATCCACCATTAAGACCTATTGTGGATGGGAGGGGCTCCATTACTATACCACTAGCACATTTTATTGATAAGAAATATACATTTTTATTAGAAGTGAACAACATCTGTGCCGAGACTCATGGGATTTATTGGCTGAATTAAACACTGTAGAATTTGCAGTAAATGATTTATTAGTCACAATTGATGTACGTGACTTGTATACAGTAATACCTCATGGGGTAGCCTTGGACTCAGTACAGGATTATCTTAGTAGGAAGGGGATCATTCAGGATGAAATAAATACATGCCTGGAAATGTTAGAAATCATTCTGTGTAACAATTTTATATCCTTCAAAGGAAAGACGTACGGGCAAAAAGAGGGGATGGCCATGGGGTCACCAGTGGGTACCTTCCTGGCAAATGTGGTCATGTTACAATGGGAATACCACATAATTTTTGGGAAGGAATATAAGGATAGTATTAAGATATACCTGCATTACCTGGATGATTTATTTATTATATGGAAGGAAGATGAGGAACACTTGGAACAATTTTTGCAATACATCAATGGTAGTACGAATTTTTTGCAATTTACTCATACTAGCAGCAGGGATAGGATGTCCTATTTGGATGTAATTATTGAAAAGGACTTTGAGCAGGTAGGTTACATGGCTAGTGTTTATCGTAAGGCCGCTTACTCTAGCACACTATTACATTACACCAACTTTCACCCATTTAAACAAAAAAAGCAGTAGTGAAAGGACAGATGGAGAGGGCGGCCCGGATGAGTACAACAGAAATTGGTTTTAGCAAGGAATTGGAACTGCTGGTCAGGATGTTTAGTAGAAGGGGGTACCCAGTGGAAATGTTGCAGGAAATTAAAGAGGAAGTGGTGTACAAAAGGGAAATAGGGGTTTACCAACCTATACTAACAATGGAGAACAGACAGGGTGATACTGGGGTGGTAACAGGGTCACATAATGAAAATAAATATACAGGAGCCATGGTAACTACATACAACAGGGAAAGTAATAAGGTTAACTGGATTTTAAACAAGAACTGGAATATTTTTATGGAAATCATGGACTTTGTCAAATCATGGGGACTCACCCTATTGTTATTTATAGAAGGGGTCACAACTTGAACGACATGTTGGAAAAGAAAAAAACACAGGTGCCACTTAGGGGCAAGATGGCTAAATGCGGAATGTGCAATCCATGTAAATATATCCTGGAGGGGGACAGGATTAACCTGAGGAATCAAGATTATTCTGTAACAGGGAGATACAACTGTCAGACAGCAGGAATTATTTATGGAGCTAGATGTCAACACTGTGAAGCTTATTATATAGGAAAAACTGAGCAAAAGTTGCACAACCGCATTTATGAGCATGATTATGAAATCAGAAAGAAAAAAATTACCAATGCCCTTTACAAGCACCTCATGATGAATGAAACACATGACTTTAAGTTTAGTGTATTAGAGAAGGTGGAAAAGTGTCCAAGGGGTGGTCCTTGGTCAACCTTCCTGGAGCAGTGGGAGCTTACTGGGCAGATCAGGCTAGAAGCCTACAGCTATCCAGGTTTGAATGACGTGATTAGTATAGCCCTAGTTTTAAAACTTAAATCTTTGGAACGTTACTAATAGAATTACTGCAATATTTTTAGCTCATCCATTTAACTATTGATAATATTTTTTCGATTACTTTTTAGAACACGTGCAACAAATACTATTTGTATTTGTATATACTCCCTTTGTCATGGTGTGTGTGTGTGTGTGTGTGTGTGTGTGTGTATATATATATATATATATATATATATATATATATATATATATATATGTATATATATATATATATATATATATACATGTATATATATATATATATATATATATATATATATATATATATATATATATAAAACTTTAAATTTCTGACTTTAGCTTTCTGGCTTATGCAATGGATTGTGGGTGTATTTCTGACTTCCTGGAGGGAGATTTAAACAGTTCTGTTTGGATTTTTAAATGTATCTGAAGAAGTTTTTGGTGTACAAAAATGAAAGCGCTTATACTTTTAAGGTTTAAAGCTAGTTTTACAAAAATAACCTTTTGGTTGGACATCTCATTCTCCATGGTGCTGTAGACAGACTTTAAAAATTCCCTGCAGACTACTCAAACAGAATTACTGGGTGAGCAAATTAGTGTAACTAAGGAAATGTTTTTTGAGCTATGATATAGAATCTGAATTGCCTAGACATAGAAGGCCTTGCTGGGTTTAATTCTGGTTCTGCCAATAAAAAGCAATTACTAGAAACTGGAAATCAAAGTTTTAATCAGCTGTACTAGAAGCAGTGAATATAGTAACATAGATAAAACAACTGGAAGTGGGATCTTTAGAAAAGGGTAGGAACAAATTACATAGAAAAGTGTAGGAACAATACATGCAGATTAATGTTTTTGAGGAGGAATGAGGTTTAAGGGAAGACAAGAATTGAATGAGGTGCAGAAATTTTTTTTAACATCTTTACTGAATTATCACTTGTGACATAGGCACATTTATGTTTATATAAAAGTAATCAAACTGTATTAAGTTAAAATTAACAAATAGTATGCTTCACATATATTGCTATATATCATATAAACTAAGCAACATCACATAAATTATTCAATTCCTGCCCCGTTTTTAAACAAGAAACATCTTTATTAAACCACTTATGACATAAGCAATCATACATTTATATAAATGAAAAACCACACCAACACTATTGCAGTTGCAAGCATTTTACATCACAAATGATACTGTCACACTCCCAGTTACAAATATTATACATCACTTATAATCCACCCAATCATTTTCAGTCAAGGGATGCATAGCTCATTTAAATCCTGCCTACCTTTAAACCTCATTCCTCCCCTATATGTATTGCTCCCACAATTCCCATTTTTTTCCTGTATAGTTTGCTCCTACCTTTTTCTAAAGATCTTAGTTGCAGTTGATTTATCACTGTTAGTGTATTCACTACTTCTAACATAGTCAGTTTAGATTCTGATTTCCATTTTCTAGTAATTGCTTTTTTGGCAGCCACCATAATTAAAGGGTATTCACTACTCATCGA
>NC_056750.1:647746833-647789333 GCF_019279795.1 Protopterus annectens
AATTAATTTATTTTATTATTTTATTTTATTTTATTTTACATTTGTTGACCGGGCTAGTCTAGCTGGATATATGTCCATTTTCAGTAGAGGCCCGGGGAGAAAAGCTCCACACAATTCAAATAAAGTTCACATTACAAAAGTACATATTTAAAATGCAAATACATTTTCTTGAACAGAGAAGAGAAGTAATAAGAGGTTGCAAATTTATAAAGTACATAATGAAGGTTACACATATTTGAATAGACTTAGTATAGTTAATAAGAAGTTACATATAAATGTTACTGAAGAGTACTAGTTAAGAAAAGAGAAGAAAGCAACAGTGTCAATGTAGATAAGAAAGGAAGATAAGGAAAATGAAATGGAGAAGCAGTTAGGTAATAAATCTATAAGTAATATGGGTCACTTTTAAAGAATCCAGTACTAGCTAGGACTGTGATGGAGAGGAAGCATAGTAGTATTTAATATGAAATAGTTTAAGAGAACAGAAGCATATTAGTTAGAAAGATGAAGTAATTTCAGAGATGAGAAGGTAGATAGATTCAGGTAATAATGGATAAGTTGGTCAGTCAGGTTTAGAACATGGGGCATATCCAATGTGTTTTCAGGAAGAGCTTAAGTTTATTTTTAAACAGAGTAGTAGAGAGAAGTGTGGTAAGTTCAGAGGGAAGTAGGTTCCAGGTTTTTCCAATAGAAACTGAAAACAGAGAGTCTCCAGCTCTATTATTTGATTTGTTGATGTATACAAGAGATTTTTGTGATGATCTTAGGGACTTAAGGTTATCATAGGGGTGAATAAGATTAGATAGGATGGGTGTTTTGTCAGGTTGATAAAGTATTTTGTGGACGATGGACAGTTGATTGAATTTCAGATGCTGGTGAAATTCAAGCCACCCAAGATGCTTTAGATTAATACAGTGATGTGTTCTATATGGATTACCTGTGGCAAATCTGGCTATGCTATTATAGGAGTTTTCTAGTTTCTTAAGGTTATTTTTTGACAGACTGGTAAATATGGGTGAGGCATAAAGAAGGGTGGAGATAAGATGTGTGTGGGCAATGGTTATTCTAGTTGCAGGAGTGAGGAAGGATTTAATCCTATAAAGAGAGCCTATTTTTTTATTGGTAGTTTTCAGAATGTTATTGATATGGGCATCAAAGTTTAGGTTATTATCTATGGTGATATCTAGCAGTTTGGTAGTTAGATCTTGGGATATAAGTGTACCATCATGGGATGATATAGTGAAGTCTATTGGTGGAGATTTACTGGTAGGTGTAAAAAGGAGAAGTTTAGTTTTTTTAGGGTTTCATAAGAGACAGCGTTTTTGTAAACCATAGTTCTACAGAGTTAAATGTATCTTGAGATAGGGAGTGAAGTTCTGATACAGATGAGGCAGAGCATATAAGTGTAGAGTCATCCGCATATTGGATGCATGTAGCTTGGGGAACTACTTGGTGGAGGTCATTGATGAATATAGAGAACAGGAGAGGGCCCAGTATGGAGCCTTGAGAAACTCCAGTATTAACAGGTAGTTATGTAGAAAGAACGTTGTTCCAGAGTACAGCTTGATGTCTGTTATCCAAGTAGGAATGGAACCATTTTATAGCTAGTGTGTCAAGAGACAGATATTTGAGAATGTTTATGAGTATAGTGTGATTTACCATGTCAAAAGCCTTGGACAGGTCCATGAAAAGTGCAGAGGAGAGCATGTTAAGGTTTTGTTTGTTATTGATAGTGTCAATAAAGGAAAGGAGGGCAGTAGTTGTGCTATGGGAAGGTCGGAACCCATGTTGGGTGTTGGAAAGCAGGTTATTATGGAGAAGGTGGTCTAGCAATTGCCTATGGATACATCTTTCCATGATCTTAGATAGAGGAGAAAGTAGGGCTATGGGTCGATAGTTGGAGGGTTCAGTGGAGTCTCCTCCTTTGTGAAGGGGAATAATATGAGAGACTTTCCAGAGTTTGGGGATATATCCTTCAGTGATGGTTCTATTGATGAGGATGGAGATGGGGTAAGCAATAGATTTGGCTGCTATCTGTAGGTATTCTGAGGGTAGTTGGTCAGCAGAAGGAGTACATGGTTTCAAGTTTTGGATAAGGGTGAGAATAAATGCTGTGGGGACAGGTTGGGAGAGAAAAGGGGCAGGTGGGTTAGAGTCAGAATTAGATGTTGTTATGTCTTGAGAGAGCTGAGAGGCAAGAGCTTGAATTGCTTTGATAAAGAATGTGTTAAAGGTGTTTACAGTTTGTTTAGGATTGTTTTTGTCAGTGCCTTGTGGGTTAGGTGTGATAGATTGACTTAGATGTAATAACTGATTAATACTTGACCAAAACCTTTGGGGTTTATTATGGTGGGTCTGCTGAAATTGTAAATAATAGTTTTTTTTATCAAACACTATGGCTTTTTTTGTTTAATTTCTCAGTTGTTTGTAGTTTTGGATGTCAGTATGGTTTTTAGTTAAGCGTGATTTATTCCAGTATTTATTTCTGAGATGGATTTTTTGTTTGGTTTCCCTAGTAAGCCATGGAGCAGATTTAGTTCTTATCCTGATAGAGCGGGTAGGAGCATGACAGTTGAGTATGTTTAGAAAATTAATATTTAAGTAATCAACAGCTTCATCAAGGGAAAGGTATTTTAAGGGGGACCAGTTGCATGCTTTAAGTTCACTAAGGAATATATCTAAGTTGAAGTTTTTCTTCGTTCTAATTTTCCTATATATGGGTTGAAAGGGTGGATTGGTTTTGAGTCTGATAATGTAGGTTAATGAGTGGTCGCTTATGTCGTCAGAGAGGGTTCCGGTTTCATAAGTCTGAGGTTGATTATTAATAAGTATCCAATCTAAGGTGCTTTCTTTCTTGTTCTTTTTGTTTATTCTAGTAGGGGAGGTAATAGTTTGGGTGAACCCATAGAGATTAATATGGCTAGTGGGGCAGTTGTTATTGCAAGAATTCCAATCTATGTTAAAATCGCCTAGGATTATGGTTTCTTGGGGAAGGTTTAGAGATAACCAACAAAGTATGTTTTTAATGGTAGTGATGTTATTACCTGGAGGAACATAGATGCAAATAATATAGATAGATTTAACTGGGTTTAGCTGAAACTTGGTAATAAGTATTTCAGCATTTGAATCTTGAGAAAGTTTTTGGTTAAAGATGGTTATTTGAAGATCAGATTTGAATAGAACAGCTACTCCACCACCTTTCTTGGTTACACGGTCAAGACGTATGATGTTATAACCAGGTGGTAAAATGTCATTGTCTTTTGTTACTGGTTTTAACCAGGTTTCTGTTAGACATATAATATCAAATGAGTAGAGTTCCAAGAGAGCATGGAGTTGTGTTATTTTATTATTAATGCTCCGAGTGTTAAGGTGAGCTATTAAGAGTGAGTTTGGAGGTTTTATAAGTAGGTGAATGGCAGAGGGGTTTGGGTTATTGAGTTGAATGGTATTTAAGGTGTTTGGGCCAGGGTTAGGGTGAATGTCTCCGTCTTTTAGGGAGTGGAGTAGTGTTAGGTATTGATTATTAGTAAGTTTACTGAGAAGAAATGGATATCTTCTGGAGTTAGGGGAGGTATATCTAATGTGTACTGTCCTATGGTATTTAGGTAATAGATAGTTGGGTATGGATGTAACGTTGAAATGGTCAGTGTAAGAGGGTAGTGAAAAAGAGGTAGTTTCTTTAGTAGGATGTAACAAGTTTGTGTATACAGGGTGCTCATAGGAGGTTAATAGGTAGACAAGAGTTAATGGAGGTAGAAGTGTGAGTATGAGTAGCATTTGCAAGTAGATTAAGGTGTAGGGTTTATTCATAGACATGGCAGATAATAATTATAGCTATATGTGTAGTGGTAAAGTTGGTGAGGGTAAAGAGATAGATTGGAGAGATAGGGAGTGGTTTTAAAAAAGGTGGGAAAACAGGGGCGATTGTGAGATGGAAGTGACACTGTGATTGGTGTAAATTGAGAGGGGGTGTGGTTTGATAGGTATAAGGCTAGGGCCTGTGGGGGGTGGGTGGGAATCGGGGGTAGGGTAGGGGAGCGGAGTGAGCCCGCAGGGCGAACGGAGCGGGTTAGAGCAAGTAAAGATGAGATCCTGGAGACAATCAGAAAGCTACCGATTGTAGAGGAGCTCTAGGTAGTTCCAGGTGAGTGTAGAGTTTTAGTACTATAAACAAATTACAAGAGATAGTAGAGAAGGGGAAAGGGAATATAGTAAACAGAGGGGGTAGTAATAGAAAAGAGGATAAAATGAGGAGAAGATAAGAAGTAAAGAGGGATATTATACTAGTGAGGAGAGAATGGAGTATAAGAAGCCAAGCTAAGGGTGCCACCTGGTGGACAACAGCTTGAGTTACAGCTAGTTGGCTAAGTAGAAATAGAGAGGAAGAGGTAAGTCGATTAGTAGAACCAAGGAGAGAAAGGTTGAAAAGTAGGGTGAGATTTAGAACTGGCTGCTGGGATCGTGTCTCAGGAGGGAGACTTAAAACATACACTACTTGAATTTATATAATACAGAAAAATTCTGTCCACAGTTTTATCAAGGGGTCAAATGTACTTTCTTAAGTTCCTTAGTAGGGAGGGATTTATAGCACAGGACAGAGGATTCTTGGGGGTGCAGATGAGATGGAAGTCTTTAGAGACCAGGCAAGTTGATTCCCAAGTTCTTAAAGCAGAGAGGAGGTTGAGAGCTGTAATGTCCAAGTGTGCAGTCTAAACAAGTCCCATTAATTCTTCCAGCAGCCATCTCCTACAAAGTTAACTGCTTCTCCAGATGGCTTGCACAGACTCTACAGAACAGCTTAAACAGCAAAATATACCCATTATCTGTAAAACGTACTCAAAAATTTAAGTTACCTCTTTGTCTAACCTTCCCTTATGACTGTGAGTTCCACAACAAAATTAAACTATAAAACTCACCTAACCTAGCATAACTCTTATTGCAGTACTAAAATAATACTAAAAATTGATTTTACCCCATAAAAATATAAACATTAAAGGTTCATATTAGAACAGCTGTAGAATATCAACACACAGGACAACACATTCATGAAAACACATATAATTTACAACCAGCACTATTCAGTATCCATCTTGTACAAAAAACATGATGACTGCAATTCAATAAAATGAATAAGCAAAAACAACTGAAAATTAAATAAATGAAATAACATATAAATGGAATATATGTGGATTTGTTGCATTTGGTACATGAAATATCTACATACAATGTAAGATTAGGATACTTGATTTTTTAACTCACCATTTTATCACTTGTCATGAAAGTCATTCACTAATATTACAAGATATAGCATATATCACATTTTAGACTTCAAAACCCATATATGCATACAAACACATGTACCTGAGTGTTTGTGACATATGCACAAATATTTTGCGTTTGTGTACATGTGTATTTTTCATACACATATGCTGATTTTTTTTCCTAAATGTGTTCTCCCTGTGGTCTTCCCTTATACATAATTGAGTGCTGTCCTTGTGAAGTGAACTAAAACAGTCCACTCCTCTATAGAAAGCTTGAGAATCAGCTGACACTTGGAACCCAATCATAGGTTTATCTATCTTATTTCTGGTGAATTTCTAAATCTTTATTATCTACTACCTCTGCAAGCATTCTAGTTTTATGCTTCTAGCACATTTTATTGTGTCAAACGTGATTTTGTTGATAAATTCATAAAATTTACTTTTGTACCCTGAAAAGCACATTAAGCTACCATATTCACTCAGTCAGTTTCTTTAAAATGTAGTACAATAAAATATAATAAGCTACAATACAATGCACATGTGCCTTATTTATATTTATAAAATTGACAATGAAAACTGACCAGTCAGATCGCAAGTTATGTGTGCATCAATTTGTTCCATGTGCTGCAGGAAAGTTAGTGCATGCAAACTAGACCTCACATTCAGTCACAGATCCCTTCTCACTCAAATGCTTCAAAATCCAGCAAAACTGTCACCATCTGAAAAAGTCATTTAGCAAGGAAAAGCTATGAAACACAGAAGTAGGTTCATATGTAGCTAATAACCATTAGGGTCATTAACAGGCTTAGCCTGACAACCAACCCAGTTTTTTTCCTAGAGTTTCTTGGATGCCTATATGGTGGAGATTGTTAATAAAGATATAGCGAAGGGTTATGTGGGGGCATACTTTTCAACTGTCCAAATTCTCACAGGATGTCCAGATTTTTGCCTTAAATTTTTAGCCTTTTCCTCATAAAATTTGTTGTTTCCTGGCAGATAATGACACACATTTGAGTTTCAGAATCTAACCAGCTATTATTGCAACTTTCTAAGTTTATAAGAGCAATATTTAAAATCTGTCACTGTATTTGAGCCTTAGTCCCTCCATAATTTTAGGCTTTGTCCACTAAGAGGCTGAGAGGTAGGGTGTGTGTGTGTGTGTGTGTGTGTGTGTGTGTGTGTGTGTGTGTGTGTGTTAGTGTTAGTTGTGGATTAATTTATTTAATATCAACCTCTGTCCATCACAGACATGGGGACCAGACACGGGGTGAAGTTGTGATTTATCATTCAATGATCAAGGTTTCCCTTGAGCAGGGTCAGGGATTGAATCTAATGTTTCTGGTGCTGTTTCCATTGCTGATATGTAAGAGATCCATCAAAGCTGGATCTGTGGATATCTTATAAATGGGGCATAGATCAAGTCTTATTAACTTATAGGAGACTGAGTACAGAGATAGGACCTTAAGGCAGTCTTTGTAGGACAGGGTATTCATACTGTGAATTCTTCTACTATGAAAACTTTGAGGGTGTTCCAGCTGTTGCAAGTGTCTGGTTAGGTACATATAAAATGGGGCATTGCACTCAGTAATAAGTCTGAGAAGGGATGAGTAGAGTGGTATTGTTACTTCCTTGGACCTGGATGCCATACCCTTGCTTATGAGTTGGGTGACATAGAATTACTTTTTTACTACCTTGGCTACATGTTGGTCGAACACCAGATTATTGTCTACAAACATTCTCAGATCCCTAACTGTTATGTTAAGTCTTAGAGTGTTTTATCAATGAAGTAATTGGGTAGACAGTTTCCCAAAGGGAATTATAATGCATTTCTTTTCATTGAGTTATAATCTGCGGATTTCACACCAGTCATTTGTTTGTGTTAGAACATTTGTAGGATGTTGGTATTGTGGGCTGAATCTGTGATTGCTCCCAATTTACAATTATCTGAAAACTTTGTGAGACAGAGGCCTTTGACATTAGCCTTGACTTCCAAGAAGTAGATGCCAAACAGGAGCAGGCCCAACATGGGTCCTGGGATACTCTGCTGGTGACAGGTCTCTTGGTGGAGGTGGTCTCGCCAATCCTGACTTCCTGGATCCTATCTCTGAGCCAGCTACTAATCCAGCAAAATATTTAGGGATTTATGCCTAGTTATGAGAGTTTGTCAACAATATCTGAGTGGGAGATTATATTGAACACCATGGTCAGGTCAAGGTAGGCAGTATGCACCATCCCCCCCCCCCCATCCAGAGCCATGGTGACCCTCTCAAAGAAGTCTACCAGGTTAATTAGGCAAAACCTTTTCTTAACAAAGCCAACCTGGGATGGGTCCAGTGGCTGTAGGTTGCCAGTATCCTTGATGATCATTTTTATGATAACTTGTTCCATGGCTTTGCATATTAGCCTTGTTAGAATGATTGGTCTGTAGTTCCTGAGATCAGCTGATGGTCCACCCTTATGAAAAGGGATGACTATTGTGATGCTCCTTTCACCTGGTACATAATCTGTTTTGAGGCTGTTGTTGAAGATCATGTTTTAAGCTATTTAGGAGGTAAGTGGGGATATTGTTGAACCCATTGACGCAGTGTTTTTGGCCTTAGCAAGAACCCCCAGGACCTGTTCACTGTTGACAGGGGGATATGCTAGAAGGTATTTCACAGAGGTTAGTGGGGGTGAAGTTAGAGCTAAATATATCAGCCAGTAGATTTTGCTATATCACCTTGGTTAGTGAAGGTTGTGTCATTTACCAGCAGTTCTACACACTGGTGAGAATTACCTTTAAGGTTCCTGACATAGCTTCTCAGGCTTAGGACAATCACAAGCTATCTTGATCATGTAATTGGCCTTTTTGGACTTTATTAGACCTCTTATTTTTAGTTGAATTACAGAGCCCTTGTCTCTATGAGAGTTGCTCTTTATGATTTTGGCCATGACTTTTTTCTTTTGTTATATAACCTGTTAAGGAAAGGATTAAAAAAAATATAACCCAACTCACCACACACACATCATTGATAAGTCTGCATATAATAATAATAATAATAATAGAACCAAAAAGGAAGCAGGACTATGGCACAAATTAAACACTTTGCAGTAAAAGAAGCCTTAAGTTCATAACCTGATCAGTAGCAGTAAACAACATTTTAAAATAAAACAAAAAATAACCTCCTAAAGAAAATGAAAGCGTAAATTCCACTAACATAAAGTGAAGCAATATAAGAAGAGACAGTAAGTGATTATATGAAATAAAAAAGTGGTATCTGTAGCAAAATAAAATGGTTGCTCTAACCCAGATGTCAAACCACATACATAAAACACACACTTAGTAGAAAGACTGTCAGTAATTGTTGACTTAACAGGTAAATCTGAAGGAACACTACATAAAAATAAAACACTTTATGAATATAAATGCATATTTAAATAGAAAAAACACACACACATAAAAATTATTACAAAAATCCAATGAACTGAAAGCAACAAACATAGCATCAGTTAAACTATCAGGAAAATGATGGTGGTAGGGAACAATTACTATGTACATTTTAGCTGTTGAAAGTTGCCATCAAGATGATTACCCCTGTGAATAATTTTAGGGTGCACTAAACATATCATCAGCTAAATCACCTAATCAATGAAGAGTGGAGCATTATTGCTTCCATATAGATGTTTTTCAGTCTTGGAGTTGCCACAAAAATGATTACTGTTACATGCATGTATGCATACTTGCAAATATTTCAGGCATGGACAATAATGCCCTTCTGTTTTGCTAATATACCCAAACAGTCATTCCCATAATAAGCGTTCAAAATGTTTTTAAAAATATCCATACTGATACTTGCTGTAAAATAATTCAGTAGTCTGTTCTAGGCATCAGCTACTCTGTCAAAGAGCCAATTAGTACATATCTCATTCTGATATATTATCTAACACAGGTTGTCTGATGATTCTCTACTGATGGTCTTGTATTCATTGTGGAACTTTTCTCCCCGGGTCTCTGCTAAAAAGGGTTATGCTTGTCATCCTCAGACCATCCTGGTATTCAAATGCTAAATCAAATAAATAAATAATAAAACATTGCTCTCTGATAACTCCAAACCTTTCCAGAGGCAGCTGTCTCTAAATACACTATATACACACATAAGGTCTCCTCTTAAATATCTGAATGAGACAGTGTATAAGTTCAGATATTTTAGTCTTTCTTAATAATGTAAACTTTCACATCCATGGATACCCTTGGTATATTTCTACTGTAGTCTTTCCAATTTACTCATGCTAGTTTTCTTATAAAGTTACCATATTACTGTTATTCCATGCACTAGTTTTTGACAGGCAGGTTGACTGCAGTAACACCTCTTTTTGTGTCACGGCTAAGTAAAGCCTTAGGAATGTCACAATAAGCAATATGCATTGTCAGCCATTCATCAAGTGCAGGTGTTTCCGCTGAAGAATATTGCAAGTTTCAAAAGGCAAACTCGTCTGTAGTAGACCCATACTATTCACATTTAATGGTAATAGATAAAGGAAAATAAGTTCAAACTAAAATAAACCGCACCAACTAAAATAGAGTCCCTGTATTGTTTTGGATAAGCTCCATTATTGCATTTCCATGTAAACTCTGGGGGAACTACTAATTAGGCTGATGGGTCTAACATTGTCTGATCTTATGTATGTTCTCCCCCTTGAACTGGTACCATGTTGTTATGGGTCAGGAGCATGTCTGTTTGTAACATTTTTCTCAATGTGATTGGGGTTTAATTAGGTTTTCCTTGATCCTAAATAAGAATTAACCAGTATGATGTTTAGGCCCAGTGGAACTTGAGCTTTTAATTTTACTTATGGCAGTAGTTTTTATGGTTGCAGTTACATAACTGCAACATAACAAAGAGGTCATTGTTCCCCTCTACTCATCACTCATTAGACCGATTATAGAGTACAACGCTCCTTTTGGTATGTACCTCACAAGACATCTACAACAACTGGAAAGGCCACAGAAATACCTCACAAAGAGGATTACTGGCCTCAAACAGATGTCCTACGCAGACTGTCTCAAAAAACCCCAGATGTGAAGTTGTTAAATCTCGCCATTTATTCTCACTGATGGGTTCGGAGCCGATCCTTGGCTCCGACATGGCCAATAGCAAAGCTCAAGGTTTGCCAGTAGCTCAAGACCAAGCCCCTTATCCCACAATGCACTGCTAGAATTACCTCAGATCTAGTTTGCCGTGACAAGAGAGATCTTGGTGATCTAGCTAACTCGGATCATTTTTGAAAAAAAAACAACAGCAAGTCTATATAAAAAGTTTTCCTTTTTGTTTAAAAAATAGTGTGTGGTAGTGTTAGGTCTTTTCATAATATAATCTATAGTTTCAATAGTTATAAGTAGTTTAAAAGTTAGTACCTTGTTGGCTTCTTTGTTTGTGTGGGCCTTTAGCCCTATTTACTCTTATTAATCTTTATAATAGTCAGGCCTTTTTTTCTGTGGGCCTCTTTAGCCCTATTTTTGTAATCTATAATTACATTGTGTTAGATAAGTGCCCGGATTGGGCTTAGTGTTTGTGGATCTTTACAAGTGAGTAAGGACTTTATTATCTTTTGCTGTTTACTGTTTGTTTTATTTAAATATGTTGGATGAAAATGAGAAATCCCATCCTAAATCGAGATTTAAAAAATGCCCAGATTGTGGGCAGAAAATGTCCATCACTGACAGACACATTCAATGTGTCTACTGTCTGGGGGCTAAACACCTCCAAGACACCTGCAGCATTTGCCACTCTTTTTCTTCAAGAGTCCTCTTGGAGAGAAGGAGGAAACTTATAGACAGGGGATTGCTACAGCAATCTTTTTATGAGGTGTTGAGTAGCCATGAGGCTACTAGTACATCCTCCAAATCCTCAAAATCCAAATCTTCAGACAAAGTGACAAAAAAGGCAAACATTTCAGAAGGAGGGTCATCGGTTCCACAGACATCGGAACCGAGTATACCTTTGATTCGCTGCCAGCTCTTGGTATTGGAGCCGGTCTCTGAAGTTCCTTCTTCCCCTCTGCTCCAATCAGCACCTTCAGTGCATTCAGCTAAGTCCTCAGTCAGCCTTTCAAATTTGGACATGGATCGGCTAGTGCAGAAGCTTTTACAGGCACCAGGATTTGCCAAATTGTTGTCGGCCCCGACCAGTTCGTCGGTGCCGAAGACCATGGGACCAGATTTGTCTACTCCTCTGAGCCATACTGGACTCTCGGAGCCGAAGGAAACTGAACCCTTGGTTGTCAAACCCTTGGAGCTGATACCTGCACCGGTGTTATGGGCTCCATCTACTCAGATGTTCTCATCACCGACCGAGGACTCTAGGAGCCGACGCTCTCCCATCGGGTCTGGAGAGGATAGTCAAACCGATTTGTCAGTGCTGACTCTTCCTCTCAGGGCTTCGGCTCAGATGAGCTCGGCTCCTACCTCGTGCTCAGAGCCCAGGGTTTTGGTGCGGGAGGATCAGACGGTACTCTTGGGTCCGTCCACTCCTTTTCGTCAGAGCCATGGTGTCTTCGATGCTATGAGGAAAGTTTTGTCTCCAAAGACAACGTCAGCATCGGTTCAGCTTTCCCTCTCCCCTCAAGCTCCTGTGTCTGCTTCTTCATCTACCGGTCCCTCTAAGCGTAGAGACCCCGAGCCTCAAGTACCCTCACAGGGCATCCCCTACTCTTCTGAGACCTCCCCAGAACCCCCCACTGAGGAGGTGCCCAGGAAGAGATTGTACAAGAGGAGGCACTTAGACTCCCCACAGGAGTCCTTGACATCTGACATGGACTTAGATGAGTCAGAAGGGTCCCCTCGATCCCCCTCTGAGGATATCTCCTTTGCAGAGATACTAGAGATCCTTAGTCAGAGGGGGGATTGGCAGTCCAAGACCTCTACTGAGGATGAGACCATGCGGGTCTCAACCTTCCACTTCTTGGGTGTCTCCGCCTTACAACGAGCTCATGGAACTGATTTTTCGTAAGCCTTGGGAGTCGCCGGAGGCCATGGAACCTGTTCCTCATAAACCCAATAAAATTATGTCTGTCCCAGTGGACAAGTCATTTTTGACAAAGAGAGTGCCTGTTGATGCCATGGTGCTAGCTGCAGCCACCAAAAAGGAAGTATCTGAGACATTCACCTCTATCCATCCCCGTAACAGAGATTATAGGGTCATGGATAGAGATGGGAAGCGCATGTTTAGTTCAGCGACGTTTTCTCTGCGATCACTGAACTACTTAACCCATTTTATGAGACTACAGAGAGATCTCCTGAAAGAGCTAGGAGATACTCTCCAGGGTACGGTAGCTGCAGGGGTGGCCAAAAAAGTCAATGCCCAGCTCGCTACCCTAAACTCAGTGGTAAACTCGTCCATGTGTCTCATATCCTATGCAGCTGATGGTTCGAGTAGAGTTGTTAGTTCGGGCATTGCTCTTTGAAGACAAGCCTGGATGCGTCTCTGTTCCTTTGCGGAACCCTTTATGTCTTCCTTTATTAATACCGCATTCGATGGCTCATCACTGTTTGGGCCCAAAGTAAAGGAAACTTTGACCAGGTGTGAGCAGGAAGGCAAGACCTTATCTGCCATTGGAGCCCATTTTTTGACCCCTACTCGGCCCTACCCCAAGGGCCCTGGGGGAGGGAAAATGTGGTTCCGAAAAGCACAGGCAGCCTTTCAGGACACAAGTGGAGAAAACCCCTCTAGAGGCAGAGGAGGGGGTTATAACTGAAGACGCCACCCCTGCGGCAGAGGAGGTCTGCAGCAACAGGGAGACAGGGGTCAGTTCTCCGGTCAGCCCTACCAGCGCCCCTGAAAGGGGGCCCGACTGTTTGGCTCTGGTGGCAGTCGGGGGTCACTTGTCTTTGTACCCAGAAGCCTGGCTAAACATAACATCAGATACTTGGGTACAAAGCATCATTTCCAGAGGATATTTCATTCTGTTCTCTTCCCCTCCCATTCCGGTAAAGAGAATCCCAGATGTTCCACCTAATCTCAAGGAACAAGCAATTGTAGAGGTCCACAGATTACTAGAAAAAAAGAGTCATCAAACCAGTCCCAGCAGACCAAATTGTATTCGGAACTTACTCAAGATTCTTTTTGGTACCAAAGAAAACAGGGGACTGGAGACCTATCTTGGACCACAGCAGACTCAACCAGTTCATAAAGAAAGAGAAGTTCCGAATGGTCACGCTTCAGTCCATTCTTCCCTTCTTAGGGAAAGGTGATTGGATGTGCTCCATAGATCTCAAGGACGCGTACTACCACATAAAGATGAACAGACGCTCCAGAGATCATCTGCTCTTCCGGCTGGGAGCCAATCATTACCAGTTTCGAGCCCTGCCCTTTGGTCTCACTACAGCCCCCAGAGTGTTCACCAAATGAATGGCAGTGGTCACGGCTCACCTGAGACGTCTAGGATTCCAGGTGTTTCCATACCTAGACGATTGGCTCCTAACCGCTGCCACCAGGCATCAATTGACTCAGGCAACACAATACACTCTGACACTCTGCCATCAATTGGGCATTACAATCAACTTCGAAAAGTCTGCCTTATCGCCATCGCAGCATACCGTTTTTATAGGAGCAGAATTAGATACCTCAACTACCACTCTACGTCTCCCTGTTGAAAGAGTCTCTCTTCTCTGCCAAAACGTCAGCTTACTGGTGTCAAAGAACAAAGCTACAGCAGCAGAGGTATTGAAAGTACTAGGTTTGATGGTGACAGCAATCCTGGCTATACCACTCGCAAGGATGCATATGCGAATTCTTCAATGGCTCCTCTTCGCTCAGTGGTCTTACCAGAAACTACCGATGCACCACATGATTCTCATCATTGATTCTTGCAGGAGAGACCTTCGGTGGTGGTTGACATCTCTTCATGTCACAATCGGAAGACCCTTTGTTCTCCCCCCCCCCGTAGCCACTGTGACCACGGATGCTTCCCTAATAGGGTTGGGGGGGCTTTTTCAGGGAAAGACTGCCCAAGGCACATGGACAGATCAAGAATCACATCTGCACATCAATGTTCTAGAGTTGAGAGTGATACTTCTGGCATTGCAGTACTTTCAGGACTCTCTTCCTCTAGGAACTATTGCAATTCAGACGGACAACATGTCTGTAGTCTGGTACTTGAACGAACAAACAAGGCGGAACCAAGTCTTACCCCCTTTGTCAAGAAGCCCTCAGGGTCTGGCAATGGGCTGTGTCATCCCAGCTTTTTCTATTAGCAACACACATCCCGGGGAAATCCAACGTGATAGCAGACAAGCTAAGCAGGGCGATATTGCTCCCTCACGAGTGGTCTCTCAAACAACAGGTTGCGGAGTTGATTTTCCGCAAATGGGGCCAGCCTTGCTGCGACCTTTTTGCCAGCCACATCAATTCAAAATGCAGAAGCTACTTAGCCCTAATACCTCCTCCCGGTCATCCCCCAAGAGATGAACTTCTACACGATTGGCCCCTGGGTCTCCTTTATGCATTTCCACCCTTCCCATTAATACCCAGATTTTTACAGAAAGCAAAATCGCTGGGAAGGACTGTTATACTCATGGCCCCCTACTGGCCTCGACAGATTTGGTTTCCATTTCTCCACCATCATCTGTTGGAAGGTACATGGATCCTGGACCCAGTTCCGGACCTTCTGACACACCCGTCAGAGGACCTTCATTCTTCACTGCAGTCCCTGAACCTGACTGCTTGGCTAATCCACTTCCCGTAATTGCCAGGCTTCATTCAATTTCAGAAGATACAAGACAAATTCTCTTGTCTTCTCACAAGCCATCTACTAGGAAATTATATGGCAGTAAATGGAAAAGGTTCTCAATTTGGGCCAACACGCAGAACATTGACCCTTTCCAAGCTCCACTATCTTCTTTTTAGAATTTTTGACAGAAAATTTTAAGGAAGGAGCAGCAGCTGCTACAGTTCGAGTTCAGTTAGCTGCCATCTCAAATTTTCACCTTGGTTTTGGTGGCTCAAATGTTATGGTCCATAAATTATTTCTTAACAACAAATAAATGAATTCCTCACTACTAAGGCAACAGAAAGTAAAATCCAAGCACTAAAAGATCAAACTGTTGCACCATGGCCAAAGATACGTAAACACAAAACCAAGTAAAATCTTATAAGTCTGTTTATTTAATAAAAACAAGCAAAAATGCTTGATAAAAACTTTGTCATTGACGAAATGAGCATAAGCAAAAACAATGCTTGGAAAATAGGATTTTTTCAGTCCTTGTCGTTGACAATATTGGTAATTTTTCTAAGATGATTACTCACAAGTTACTCCATGTGAAAAATTAAATAATCCCAAGGAGTAATGAAATTGCTATCCTCCAGATAGCAGTAGAAGCGTATTGTCCAAAAGTAGATTCACAAGCAAAGTTCGATCACAAAATGAAGTCTTCACCTTTGTGAGATACCTGGTAGAAGTAAAATATGACTCTGCTGTTAGAGCTCATAAACGAATATAGGCATAAAAGTTCCAAAACAATGGACCCCAAACACACGATAAGCGCTTTCGGTTTTCACCTTCTTCAGATCATAAGGGGTAGAAAGAATACTAGTACTTTTAAATCAGCTTACAGCCAGTAACCATGCACTAAATCGGGCGCCTTAAACAACAACACACCTTCAATGCAAATGAAGTGCTCATTCATCATATTCTAAGCCAATAGATTGCTGATAGATGTCATTCACAACTATAACTGGAATTCTAAGGTTGTGACATCAGATGAATTGCAGCAAATTAGAAAACAAATGATTCTTTGGCAGAAAGGTATATACCTTATATTCAAATAAGATGTTCATTTGTTTTCTTTAACCAATCAGCTGTTGAAGAACAACACATAGCGTTCAAGGCTGGGAAGGATATAACGTCAATTCTGTTGTAACAAAAATAAGCTTTTAAGATGTTAACTTGTAAAATATTTATTCATATTCTTCAGCACATAACATCCAAAACTGAGAGTATGTAGCGCCAGTTCTACTATAAAAAATAGAAGCTTTCAAAGCTTGGCGTGCCTTCTACTCCTTCAAATTTCAATGTAGGTTAGCGAAATTACGGACAATATTTCAAGATGTCAAAACTCATTTATTTCGGCCATCGATGCTGCCATATCATTCAATTGCTGATAGATGTCATTCACAACAATAACTGGAATTAAAAGGTTGAGACATCAGATGAGTTACAGCGAATTAGGAAACAAATGATTCTTTGGGAAAAAGATGTATACCTTATATTTAACTAAGAAGTTCATTCATTTTCTTTAACCAATCCGCTGTTAGAAAACAACACATAGCATTCAAGGCTGGAAAAGATATAACATCAATTCTATTGTGACAGAAATAGGCTTATAAGATGTTAACCTTTAGGATATTTATTCGTATACTTCAGCACATAACATCCAAAACTAAGAGTATGTATCGCCAATTCCACTTTAAAAAATAAAAGCTTTCAAAGCTTGGCGCACCTTCTGTCCCTTCAAATTACAATGTAGATTAGCGGAGTTACGGACAGTATTTCAAGATGTCAAAGCTCATTTATTTTGGTCATCAATGCTGCCATACCATTCAATAACAGGTATACATCACCCTGTTATCACACTTCTGCTATTGTCCTGTCTCTTCTAATGAAAAGATTTTTATTCACATGGTGAACTTTAAAGAAGCTTGAATGATAATAAAGATAAACTTTACTAGTTTCATGAATAAATCTTTGGTCTTCTAGTTTTTAATATAGGTTTTATAGGTACATAAGCATTTAATCCAGGAGGTCTGTCTGCTTGCAAATTAACAATCCATCTGGCCTCACTGAGTTCTGTTGTATTGGTGATGTTGCCTCTTTTAATATTAGGTATGACATGCTCAATAGCTTTAAAGCTGAAACCATGGTTAGGAAATTCTTTGATATGTGCTGCAAGCGCATTATGAATATCTAGTCTGCGAATATCATTCAAATGCCGTAAAATCCTTCTTTTGAATAATTGGTTCATCTTGCCCAGATAGAAGCTGGTACAGTTGTTACAGGTGGCTAAGTACACTATATTCTTGGTACTGCATGTCACCTTACAATTAAAATGAAATTCCTTAGATGAAATAGGATGTACGAAATAATTTCTTTTGTCAATATGACAACACGCCATACAGTTCCCACATGGATAAGTACCCTTTTTACCTAATGGTTTCTTCCTTCTAAAGCCATCCTTATTACATAGCAACCTCTTAATGTTTTTCTTATTTTTATATCCAAAGTGGGGTTTGGATCCCACAATATCACAAAGTTTTGAATCATGTGACAATATGGGCCAAAACTTAGTGATGACTTCTTTAATTTGTTGATTATCAGTACTGTATGTTAACATCAATCTCAGTGGTGGTCGATAACTACTAGCCACTCCTGTGGCTATAATTTGATCACCATCTCGATCTGATACTGTTGGCGAAGATGAATCTTGCCTATTGGAAGTTTCACCAATACGATCTTCCAAGGTTCTTAGATCAAGGTTAATTTCCTTCATAGAATATCCACGTTCCAATAAACATTTCTTAAGATTGTTAGTTTCAACTTCAACTACTTCTTTTCTAGTACATCTTTTCTCAATTCTTGTCATCTCATTTTTCATGATGTTTTTAGTCACATGCCTGGGATGCATGCTATTCCTATGAAGATAATGATTCTTCCAAGTTGGTTTATGAACTAAAGAAGTTTCATATTTCCCTTCATTACTTCTATATATATGGACATCTAGAAAATTAATTTCTGATGGTGAACATGCACTTGTAAATTTTAAATATGTAGTTGTGGTATTCAAATACTGTACAAAAGATTTAAACTGGCATTCTTCACCTTCCCTTAACAGAAAAAGGTCATCCACAAAACAACCATAATATTTCACACAACGATGCCATGGATTCGAAGAGCTTAAGATGGAATCCCTTTCCCATTCTGACAACACTATATTGGCATAACGATTGGCACATGGGGTGCCCATGGCTACCCCCCATTGTTGCCAATAGATATCCTGACCATATGTGAAAAAATTGTTATCTAATACCATCTCTAATAAAGAACAAATTAATTCCGCTAAATCTGGACCAACTTTGTTTCCTGCTAATATTCTGACTGTTTCTAATCCTATTTCATTTGGTATACAAGTAAACAAACTTGTGACATCCAACATTGTCAGCAGAAGATATTGTGAATTATGTGCTGAAGATATGGCCAGCTTGAATTTGTTCAAAAAATCATCTGTGCTTTGCTTGCTGTGAAATTCATTAAACAATTTTTCAAGGTGGATACAGCTTACTGGTGCTTTCTTTCATTTATTGGTTTTGTTTTGGGTACCTCATCCCGACTTGTTTTTTGCACATATAGATGTCCTTAAATGAATCTACAGTTTCAGTTGGTGTGTGCTGTATTATATTCACCATTCAATCTATGTCTCCCAAATCAGGTATACTTAGTTTTTGATATATTTATCAGCATATTATTTCTCCTGTGCTCAGGTGGTCAATTTTGTCAGGTTCTTTTACAGGCATGCCCTGTCTGTAACAGTTGTAATCAGTTTATTCATTTTTCATTCAATTTCCCTTACAAAACTTGTGACATTCTTTCTGCCATTTTCCACTGAATTAATCATTCCAATTGATTTTACATTGTGACTGTTGTACTTCCATATAGTCTGTTATTAATCTTACATGTTTTTGCTTAGATCTCAGTTTGGCAGAATTATCTAGCAGTAGTTTAATCTTTATAACTCCATGATCAGTACACATCAAAAGTAATAAAACTCAACATGAAGTAACAATCATCTCCTAAGGAACACAAAAAATATGGACTTGCTCTGTTCCTTGGCAATTTTGTTTACAATCTGCAACAACTGCTGTTCAAGAACATATGTTGTAAATTATTTCCTTACTAATGTTGTAGAATCAATATTATTCCAGTATGTTTCTGATAAATGTATGTCACCTTTTCCATAGCAACAAAGGCTTCTATGTTTCATACAAGAAATGTTATGACTATCAATTCTAAAAGGTCAAAACTGCAGCACATCAACAGTCTTTAAAATTGACAGTGTTATGCAGACAGCTGATATTGCCATGTTGGCGCATGGCATTATAAATAATTTATTAAGGCAACAGTGTGTTGGATTAGGTAGTTCACCCCTCTTCCCCACTATTATGTGACCTCAGTGTTGGTATGTATATTTTTAGCGGTGATTTTGGAATGGTACAGAGGAGAACTGAACCCCTGCAGAAACACAGACAGCATGTTGTATTTTCTGTTATGTTGTAAGTAGAAGTATGTTTTGGTTAAATCTGTAATATCTACAGTTGGTGTAACACTGTCAATGTTAAAGACGGTTGATGTGTTGAAGTTTCTGACATTTTAGTGTCGATGATCTGTGTGTCTAAAAATTTACTTTTAGATATTATTAAGGGCAAATTTTATGTGCGTGTGTGTGCTCGTGTGCGCACGTGCATCTTTGTGTGTGTGTATGTGTAGATGTGTATATATATATATATATATATATATATATATATATATATATATATAGATATATAAATACATATGTTTTCGCTTTTATGTGATTGTGGTATTTTCTGTCACTTATACAATTTGTCGAATTGCATAATGGTTGAAGTTCTTTATATCAGCCATTATATAAATCAATTTTTTTAACTCTTTTTTCATATTTCTGTGACCCTGGAATTAGTATATATAATTTCCAGGAGTATGGAGGCAGAGCTGGCCAGTCAGGTGGTAAAAGCTGTTTTTTTTTTTTTTTTTTTTTTTTTTTACTTTTTGTAATCACAAATAAAACTAATTGGTTTACATTTTCAATTACTTTTTGCAATGATTTTTAATAACGATTAATGGTAATTACTGGTGAGTTTGTTCAATGTTTTATGTTTCAATCAAATTTGCTGACAATTATTCATTATAAATTTATTATTTATATATATATATATATATATATATATATATATATATATATATATATAAAAACACAGATACACCAATTTGAAAGTTTTTTTTTTTTTACCAACCATAAAATATCCAACCTTGTGTATTTATTTTTTGTGGTATATTAACGTCCGAATAGAAAAAGCATTTCTTGCTGTTAAACACAGCACTGTCATACAGTAAAGTATGCCTGTCATAATAACTACCACTGTTCCACAACATTTAGAAAACAGTTTAATCAGTTCTATTAAACAAAATAAACTGAAAGATTAAAAAAAGATATACAGTGCAAACATATTTACTGGCCAGCAAATGAACAATAAGCCCATGTATCCACCTTAGGCTTCTCACAGCACCACTACTCTGTTTTGCTCCTGAGAGCATGTGTAATTACACCTTTTCCATAGCAACATAAGCTTATTATGCATAATTGCTAAACTAATATTTTGTACGTATTAAAGACTTCATGAATATTGAATGATGATGAATTTTGAGTACTGTGCAATATGTCATATACAAGGCCTATAACAACCAGCTTTATGATCAGAGAATTAGTGCTTCAAGCATTGTTGCTACAGCAGTATAATCACTTTGCAAGAGTGCTGCATTCGGCAGTTCCAAACAATCTAGATGTTCAGTAAAATATAATAGCATTCAGGTAACCATTTGTCAGTGAAATTACACCTAAGTAGCAACAAGCCAGAGGCTTGCAATATAAGAAAATTGTTTAAAGCTCTGATTTTATGAATTAGGTTTGAGATTAATGCTTTACATACTGAGTATGTCTGCATGCATGTGTATATGAACATAATGACCCCATAAGCTAGAATGAAAATAATAGATTATTTTCAACCTAGTTTCAGCTTGCATGCCTGTATTGGCTATAATACTAAAGTCTGTGCTGGGGTAAAAATAACCAGGTTCATTTCATGACAGTTTTGCTAGCAAATGCAGTAAATCAGAAAGAATAGAAACAAAAAAAAAATCTAAAATGAAAAAAGAAACAGGTCTCCCAGGAATATAGAGTATTATGTTTCAGATGTGTGAAATTGTAATGCAACGTGCCTGAACAGATATTTGTTTGAGGTTACTATTTTATGGAGGATGGGGTTAGCCCTTGCACCCACACGTGGAAGGGTGCACCTCATATACCCCTGCTTCTTAGTATAATTTCTTCCACGGTCATCATTTTCTTGTAGAAAATGCTAATGTTTATTTTTTTCCACAAAAATGAAATATTTGTCTTCCTTCCTTACTTCTTTCTGTAGCAAAATCAAAGAAGAGGTCCAGCTTCAAAATGCACTGCTCAGAGCTGTACAGTTGCAGTACTTTTGCTTCAGCAGGAAAAAATATCATGAAAAGTCTGGAATGAACACACTTAAACATTATCAAAACTATCAAACTTAGGCAAAAGCAACATAAATAAAAACAACAGTAGTCTCAGAATGCAATGTCAAATCAAGTGACCATCTTATAACTCATAACTGTATTTTTGAACTCTTGGGCAAAACGCGTCATATTGTCTAAGGTCTTCACAAAAAATCAACTAAACTCATAATATATAGCTTTCTCATTCATACAGTGTATTTTTTCTGTGCATAATGATTAAAACAAATATCAAATATTATTTAACAATATAAACAGCTCATATTGAAAAATGCCAAAGTAGAACACAAGCAGACATTGTTTATATACAATTTCTCAACATGCACTTAAAGTACTTTGCAAACAAAGCACATTTTCATTTTTTCCTTACTGCATATCTCTCTATCTTACACAGAAACAATCAATCGATGTTGTTAATCTTCTTTGAATTCATCACTGATGGCTCGGTTCCGAGCCCCTCGGAACCGTGTAGGCCAAATACCAAACTCGCGTACACCAAAAAACTCTTGAGCTAAGCTGCTACCCACAATGCCCTTCTCCCTGTTTCCTCAGATCTCATTTGTCGTGTAGCCATATAGCCACGTTTCACCGAGCACTTAAGCTAAGAGGTATTTTTTTTGATATTTTGATACATATCTCTTACCTAGTCACTTTCTAAAATGATCTCCTTTCTACTTTACTTGTTCAGAGTTATTTGTAACTTTCTCATACCTAGCTCTACCCATTGGGTAATTCTTCTTACCATCGCTGGTACGCCCTCTCCTTACCCTTGTGGTATCTCTTGATACCATTGTTGGTATCTTCTTTCCTCTATCTTTCCTGACTGTAGTTTAGTAAACTTGTTGTTAGTGTGTTTGTGGACATGTCTGAGAAAAAAGGATCTTCGGGGTTTAAGCAGTGCACCTCTTGCAATGGTAAACTTCCTAATAGCGATTCTCATGATGACTGCATTTATTGCCTGGGGGTTCCTCATCTCTCTGTTCAACGTCCCTGTCACATCTGTCAAAGTTTCAGTCAGCAAACGCTGAATGAACATAAGAACAAATTGATTTTGAAAGGCCTTCTTGCTTCTCCTTTTTCAGAGGTCCTTTCTGTGTCAGAGGTCTAAACTCCTCCAATGAAGGACAAGAAACAACCCCACTCTGATCCCTCTTCACCCACTGGTAATAGAGGTAAGACGCCTAAACATAAGGCCCACAAAACTTCCTCGGAGCATAGACTTGTCACTACTACTGCTGTTCCGAGCTCTGCTCCGAATACTATTATGACTCGAGCCATCTTGGATACTACCAGATTTTTGATGTTGGCACCACCTTTGGCACAGACTCCTCCAGCTGTGGCACTGACCTTCCCTTCATCTACACTGAAAGCGGTGCCGACCTCTGCCACTACTTTCGAACCGATGACATTGACTCCGACTGACCCATCAGCACCGAGCCCTTTTACTGCACCATTAATTCCTTTGCTTCCTGTCTCCAAATTAGAGACTACGGTGCCATTAGCTAAGACATCATGGGCCTGATACTCCCCCTCTTTGGATCCATTCCTGGGTCAAATGTATAGCCCTTTTTTGGATCGACCCGACTTCCCTTCAGGAGTATCCACAAGGTCCACCAGGAGTCTATCAGAACTTGATGTGGTGCGCCTGTTGGATCAGCTGTTAATGGCCAGAGGGATACCAAATGTTCCAAAGACTCATCCCCCTCTGGGACTTGGGTCTATTTCTCCTAGGACCCAGACATATTCTCCTCCTTTGGATCCATTGGCTCCAAAGCCCATTGCTCCGATGTCTTTTGTGGAACCCTGTTCCTCGGCGCTGACAGTGACTGTCACTGAGGCTTCGAGGCAATCCCTTTGGTTCTTGGTTCCGACAGAGCACTATCCACCACACAACGTACTCGCACATAAGGCAGGTGCAAAGGCCAAAAAGCATACCCAAACTCAAAAAAGAGGCCAGCACCAAAGGATGAGGGAAAAAAAAAAAAAATATATATATATATATATATATATATGTATATATATATATATATATATATATATATATATATATATATATATATATTAATATAATAATATATACACCATGAATCAAACCGGTTTTGGCCCCAAAGCCTAATGAATGCAATAATTAAGCAGATTAATCAGCATTTAAAGACACAGCACAGTACATAGAATCATATACATTATTTATACAAACCACCATCCAAAGATGGTCATTCAGGCCAGGGGAAAATAACCCCCCTAATTTAATAATCCAAGCCTTCTCCTTGTTATTCAATATACTGTGCCATCCCATTTTCCTGGATCTGTCCCCCCCAAATTTTGTCTATAACAGTAAAATGAAATTTGGCTGTTTTATGGTTTTGAACATGTTTGTAAAGGGCATTAATAAGATGCTGGTTTCTTAAGTCATTGAAATGTTTAGACATTCTGATCCTGAGCGGCCTAGACATCTGTCCCACATAAATGGCTGAACAGGAATAGGTAGCCAAATAGACCACCCAATCCATCCCACAGTTACCAAAACATTTAACCTGGTAAACCTTACTAGTATTCCTACTAGAAAATTCCTTGATTTTAAGCATATATGGACAGAATGAGCAGTGCCCACTGGGAAAAGACCCCATCAATTTATCCCCAGTTAATGTAGTTTATTGACCAAAAATAGGCTTGTTAAATCCAGGTTTGAAATAACTAAGGTAGGACTCCAAATTACAGCCCCTATGATAGGAAAATAAACACTCTGCCAGTAGTATCCCGGCTAGCTCTTGGTTGGCCAAAAGGATATTTCAATTGTTTTTAATAACATTTCTATTCGCATTGATGTTTCTTCCATATGTAGTCACAAACCTAATCACCTTCTGTTCTGTACCTGATCTCACCCTGTATTCCAATAATTTGGCTTAATCCTGATCCCAATTACTGGCTGTCATAATATGCCCTGGCTTATATCCATGATTACAAAACCTTTTTATGAGGTCCTGTTGATGGTATGCGTGGGCACCGTGATCCGAACAAATCCTCCTGACTCTCAGAAATTGAGATTTGGGTATGTTTCTGATAGTTTGAAGAGGATGTAAACTAGTAGCCTCCAATAAACTATTATATTGGGGGTATTTACGAAACACTTGAGTAGACAACATACGATCAGAATTATGTGTTATTTGGAAATCCAAAAAATGGATCTCCTGATCATGCATGTTAAGTGTAAATTCCATCCCCCATTTGTTCTCATTTAGATATTGGACAAACTCTAATAAATATGTAACATCGTCCCACCAAATCAACCAACAATCGTCAAGGTACCTACGCCAAATGTCCATCTCCCCTAAATAAATATTATGTGATGGATCATAAATAAGAAATTCCTCTAGGTACCCCATAAAAAGGTCTGCATAAATGGGGGCAAAAGAAGCCCCCATCGCAGTTCCTTGTGTTTGCTGGAAACAGTCAGCTTGAAAATAGAACACATTCTTGGTTAATATGTGTTCAGCCATACAAATTAACAGGGTGTTGAAGCCGGGTTGATAGATATCCGCCTTATCAAGCCAATATTTTAAGGCCTCCAGTCCCGCCCAATGGGGGATGTTTGTTTAAAGAGCGGTAACATCTAACATGCACATCCTCCAACCTGGCTAAAACTGAGAATCAGACAAAATCTGGAGGAATTCGGTGGTGTCTTTCAATCTGGCATGGACCATCTTTAGTAAAGGCTGTAGATACTTCATAAGATATACTGAAAGAAGTTCCGTCAATGAACCCCTACCAGATACTATAGGTCTGCCTGGTGGTTTCTCCAAACATTTATGAATTTTAGGTAGCAGATATAAAATCTGCCTCTGTGGATCATCCACCACCAGTTGTTGTTTCGTTCTCTCTTCAATAATGCCCTCTTCAACAGCTAGTCCCAAAAAGGAGTCAATTTCACTTTTGAACTGCATAGTAGGGTCAAGCGGCATAGACATGCAGTATCTGGAATAATGTAACTGTCTATAGACCTCATTCAAATAATATTGAAAGTCCATGACTCTCACCGCTCCTCCTTTGTCCGCAGATATAATAACAATATTGGATTTATTTTTCAAATTTGTCAAAGCTACTTGTTCCTCATCAGATAAATTGTAACCTAACATACGGAAATCATTTAATTTAAAATGCAGATATTTGAGACAAGATTCCTGAAACACAGACACAAATTTATCCATATGAGGTTGAAAATTGGATTTCCAAAACCGAAAATCCCTACTTCTCCGACTGTTATCTTGTCCACCAAAAAATAATTTTAAATTCAGCAGACGGCAAAATGCCAATACATCATTTTCTACAGTCTTCATTCACAAAGAAGCCAGGAACATATGATAGTCCTTTATTCAATAATTTTATTTCTACATCCATGAGTCAGGTTAACAGAGGAAATGTTGTGCACATTAGAGACTTCAGTTACCATGGTATAAGAACCTGTAACAATGTTTCCACATTTTTCACTGCTCCTATGTTTTCTACCACCCCTGCGTTGTTTATTCCTAAAGGGTAATCCAGACCTCTAGATTTCTTATGTACTGGGGTCCCCTGAGTGAGTACTTGTTCAATTTCAGTAGCAGATGAATCTTCCCCTGACGTACTACTATAGTCAATCTTAGATCTCTTTAAGATCGATGTAGGTCTCTTCTTCCTAAACTTCCCCACACCAGGCTGCCCGTCAAAAAATGTTACCATGTTTCTCGGTCCAAAAGGTTTGCCCTTGTCATAATCTGTCATATCTCTTTGAAATGTGTGTAATTTTTTAGTTTTCAAAGTTTTTACCAAGGAAAACAAATCCTGGGAAAGTTTGGTCAAACATAACTTATACTGGGGTTGTCCATCTAAAGCTTTCACTTTCTCACAAATTTGTTTAATATCATTAGTGTTAGTTAATATAATACGTTCATAATAGGAAAACAAAACATTAACAAAGGACATCATAGCTTGTTGTTGCACAGATGCCCACTCTTCCAACAATATATCATCTGGCGCACTAACAAAGGGTTCATAGGTAGATACTAAGCTATCTGCCCAAGGGCATTTATAAGCCTAGCCAGAGTGTGTCGGCTTCCGCCGCCCAATTGATTAATTAACTGATCCTCTGGCAAGCAGAGCTAATGAAGTGATCCCAGGGGTGTATTTTCTGTTACCCATCCATTCGTCAAGGTTTCTCTTGAAGAGTGTTAGTGAGGGGCTCTGCCTAATGTAGTTTGGAATTTTGTTCCAAAGCATGGGGAGTCTCTGTGACAGGAATCTATCCCTCCAGCATGTTCTTTTTATTGTTGTGGTGAGGTTTAGCTCACTAGAGCGCATGGTTCACAGTGACTTGGATTTCTTTAGGTGGAGCATGTCGATCAATTCTGAGTTGGACATGGCTTTGTAAGTCAGGCAGAGATCACCTCTGAGTAAGCGATATGCCAGTGAGTACAGCCGGAGTTTTTTCAGTCGGGCTGCATAGGACATATGTTTGAGGCCAGTAATCCTCTTGGTGAGGTACTTTTGTGGTCTCTCCAGCTGTTGGAAGTGTCTTGTGAGGTACATCCCAAATGGGGCATTGTACTCTATGATGGATCTGATGAGTGACGTGTAGAGGCCCACTATAACCTCTTTATTTCTAGATGCGAACCCTTTAGTAATTAGATGGGCTACATAGAAGGATTTTCTAACTACTTTGGCAATATGATTGTCAAAGGAGAGATTACTATCTACCTGGGTCCCCAGATCTCTTATTACCTCTTCTGTATGAAGGGGGCTGCCACCCTTGTGGTAATTTGTGGCTGTTTTGTTTTTCCCAAATGGGATGAATATGCATTTTTTGACATTTAGCTTGAGGCTATGACTTTGACACCAGGTGTCTGTCTCAGTAAGGCCCTTTTGGAGGCTGTCCGTGTCAGCCGGAGAGTCAATTATGGCTCCCAGTTTGCAGTCATCAGCGAACTTGGTTAGCCATAGTCCTCCTGTGTTTGTCTGTACTTCTTAGAAGTATATGCCGAACAGTAGGGGTCCCAGGACCGAGCCTTGTGGGACACCACTTGTGACTGGTTCAGAGTCGGACCTGGAGCCCACTATTCTTACCGTGTGAGTTCTGTCTGTAAGCCAGTTGGCAACCCATCTCGTGACGTAGGGGTTTATGTCCAGGCTGGTGAGTTTTTCTGCAATACCCAAGTGTGGAATGGTGTTGAAAGCCTTGGAGAGGTCATGGTAGGCTTTGTGAACAACCTTTCCCTCGTCTATGTCCTTGGTGACTGTCTCGAAGAAGTCAACCAGATTTAGTAGGCATGATCTGCCCTTAACAAAGCCGAACTGGGTTGGGTCAAGTGTTTGGAGGTTCCCAATGTCTCTGTTAATGAGCTCCATGATGATGCGCTCCATAGCCTTGCAGACCAGGCTAGTCAGGCTTATAGGGTGATAGTTACCAGGGTCAGTTGTGGCCCCTCCCTTGTGGAGTGGAATAACCATTGCTGTGCACCATTCTATGGGCATGTAGCCTGTGGAGAGGCTGAGGTTGAACAGCGTGTTTAGGTGGGGGGTTAGTTTGTTCTGTAGTTTGTGCAAGACGCAGCCTGGGACACCATCTGGTCCCACTGATGTTGTGTTTTTGGCTTTTGAAAGGGCTGTTTTCACCTGTGCGTCTGTGATTTCTGGGACACTACACTTTTCTGGTATTGTTGTGGGCCCTTTTGGGGGAGAGAGGGGGGTGAAGTTTGCACTGAATCTATCTGCCAAGATGTTGGCAATATCAATAGGTTCAGTATATTTTGTGCTATTTTGCACTAATTCAGTGCATATCTGCGAGTTGCTACTTAGATTCTTAACATAGCTGAAGAAGGTTTTGTAGGTATCTTTTGAATCCTTGGCTATTTTTCTTTCGAAGTTAGCCTTGGATGATTTTATGAGGGACCTTAGTTTCTTATTGATACTGATCAGGGATCTATTTCCTTCTTGGGATTTGCTTTTTTCTGAACTAGTTTCCTTCTTCTATTGTATAGCCTCTTTAGGGCAGGGGTCCACCAGACTTGTTTTCTTCTCTTAGAGGAGTGAGTCTTGGTTTTGCTAGGGATTGCACAATCCATGCATCCTTGTAGGTGCTCATAGAGTGCATTTGTAAAGGTTTCTGCATCTTGGGCAGCATTATCCTTTAGCGTGGGGGCTGTGAAACTTACCGCCTCTGTCTTAAGTAAGGTGAAGTTTGCTTTAGAAAAGTTTTTTACTGTGGTTTCCTAAGTTGGGGGAGGTGGTGGGGTGTGATTAGTTTATGGTCTGATCTAACCAGTGATGGGTTGACCTCCGGTGTGGAACACCTGTCACCCATGTTTGTGATGACCAGGTCCAATATGTTTTCAGCTCTGGTAGGGGAGTTTACCAGCTGATCCAGGGCATTTGAGTTGATGAATTCCAGGAAGTGCTGGGCCTGGGAGTTTGTACTCGAGTAGTTTTCCCAGTTAATGGTAGGATAATTGAAATCGCCCAATATCAGGGTGTTCAGTAGGACCTTCATGTTTTCCAGTGTCTCCAGAAAGGTAGAGTGGTGGTCCTGGGTCATGGAGGTTGATCTGTAGCAGGCCACAATTTGCATTGCAGATTTGCCCAATGTTAGTTGCACATGGATGATCTCAGAGGTGTCATGCTGCGCCACTAACCTGGAAGTGTAGGTATCCTTGATGAATATGTATACACCCCATCCTTTTGTGTTTCGATTCGTGTTCTGTGGCTGAAACGTGAGGTACGAGTTGTAGCCCGGTAGTGCTGGGGTGCTCTCTGGAGCTTTGAACCAGGTTTCAGTTACTGCAGAGATGTCGATGTTCTCCATACTGAGGAGTGCTTCGAGTGCGTGCATTTTGAGATTTAAGCTCCTGGCATTGAGTAGCATAACCCTCAGTTTTTTTGTTAATTGTGATGTTTACAGAGGTGGGTTTGACTTTTGAGCCTTGCCTAAAAAAGGCACTATGGGGCAGCAAGAGCCTTGGCCAGTATTCGAAAGCCTAGGGGTGACAGGTGCAAGCTGTCTTTTTGCGAAGCAACGCGGCTTGTTGAGCATGTCGTCCCAGGCTGACAGACACTGGATCCCCTTTGAATGACACCAGAAGCTTAGCCAATTGTTGAAATTGATCATTCTTTCTTTATACTGAGGTATCATTCTTGGTGAGGGCAGGATGCTACTCAGGGTCAGGGTCATACCAGCCTGGGCTACATGATCAGAGAGCTCTTCCATGTCTCTTTTCATGTAGTCCAGGGAGGTACGTCTCAGGTCATGCACACCAACCAATGACAGAGTCATATTTGTACTTGTTCTGGAGTGACCTGAGTGCTTGTGTTATGTGGCAGATTCTGGCTGCCAACAGGCAGCTAACAGTAACCTTCTGCTTGTCCAGCCTAGTGAGTGGGATGTCAGTGTGCCTGACTATAGAGTCACCTATTACTAGTGTGTTAGATATGTTATTTCGCCTTAAGGTCTGTGATTGTGCGGCACACTAATTTAGTGTTTTATGTGTTGTCTGGTTTATGACGAGAGGTGCAGGTTGTTTGGGTGTCTGCTTTGGAGGTCTCTGATGCATTTGCAGGTTTTTATTTAGAGCCTCTGAGTATGATTTTGTGTATTTATGTGTATTTTTTGCCAGTGCTGGTTTAGTAGGTCTCTGTGTGGCTGGAGGTGTGGTGCAAGTGTTTACCTTCTCCTCTTGACTGTCTGTTCCAGTCTTGGGTGGAGACAGGTTAGCCTCCAGTTTGGCTGTATAATTGCATCTCTCGCATATGTTAATGTATTGTGGTAGGAGGAGAGGGTTGTTTGTGTACATGAGGCAGTTGTAACATTGCCTTAGTATACCCAGATTCACCAGCTAGACTGGGGAGTACACCTGAAATTGCCCTTTGGTCATGCCTGAATAGTAGGGTGAGCTGCTTAGTCGCTTGGTTGGTGAGGAGTGAATAAAGAGCCTTACCCTGCTGGACAATCAAGTGTCAGGGTATATTAGTGCTTGCTATTAGGTCTGAGCAAGTGCTGGGCTGTAGGATGCTTTTTGAGTGCTTAGGTTGAGAGTTAGACTAGTTTCAAGGGAAAAACTGAAGAGGAGACTTAGTGGTTGTGTACGAATCCTTTATCCCCTTGGTGTAATATTTTTGGCTTGGTATGCCCGAAATAATTTTAAGTGCCAGACATTAGTCCTGATTGAGGACATGCTTTTGGTAAGCTTTCCAAACAAATCCCTACAAATATTGTCTGGGCCCCTGACATTGCTATCAATACTTTCATTATGATCCATAAGCCCAACAATGTGCACGTCATATCCCTGTAAAATAGACAACAGATCCATGGTCTTATAAATATAACAAGTGTTATGTGTGAAAAATGGGCAAATAGTACCTAATACCCCTTGATCACTTCAAAGTGGTATATGCAATCACAAAGTTATTCACAGCACGGTATAAGTTGATCCAATTTCAACTAAATACACTAAGACTTTGAAATGTAACCACCATCAGCACAACAGACCTAAAATCCCTCAATGCCAATATTACTATATTGGATTCACAATGCTTGAAATCACATCTATATGCAAAAATATTAGGTACAATACAGCCTGAACAAATATATCTAACACAATACCTAATATAAAAAATAAAAAAATTTCAAAACAACATATTCAGGTTTCCCCTCTTTTTTTAGAATAACACATACATAAATAACACTTTGTATTGTTGTGTATTCTGTAGCAAAGAACCTACATACATCAAAATTCAAGATTTGTTGAAACCACAATAATAGAATGTACAGAAAAAACATAGCTGTGGCAAAAGCCACAGTATATAATACTAATACACTAGTCCCAAGTTCCTGAACTGTGTAATAAGCATTCCCTTATAATCCACATAGGTCATTTGACTCAGTTTCAACAAAAACACAAAAGCAACCCACCAACCACCCCAATTTAATCAAAATTGGAGGCTGCAAATCATTTGAGTTGGGAATTATTAATATAGTATGAGCAAAAGCCCATACATAAAGAGTGCACCTACTTATAACAAAGAAAAACAATGTTGCTTCGAGGCCATCCCTTTGGTTCTTGGTTCCGAGGGAACCATCCCTGCTTCAGACTCATAGTTGGGGGGCAGAGTCCTTGGTTCAGGGCACGGTTCCAAGTGTTTTATCAGTTCCGTCCTCAGATCCAGGGATAATGCCTGCCCCAATCCTGCTTGAGGCTCCATCTCTGGGAGCAGGTCCGGCGGAGTGGAGTGTGACCCCGGTTCCGAGGTTGTCCTTCTCAGTTCTGGGCTCCCACTCCTCTTTGGCCAGGCCTGCTTTCCGGGTGATGGAAAGGGTGCTTGCTTCAGGAAGTGCTCCTCCAACATCAGATCTTCATCCTGCTCCCTCTGAGCTACAGCTACTATGAGTCACCTCCCCAGGAGGGAAGCCTCAGGAAACCCCAGTTCGGGTACCCACCCTTCCGAATCTTCCTCAGATATTCCCACTGAGGAATCTCCTCTGAAGAAGGCATGCAAGAGGAAGCACATGGACTAACCTGAAGAG
Organism: Protopterus annectens; assembly: GCF_019279795.1. Classification (NCBI taxonomy): domain Eukaryota; kingdom Metazoa; phylum Chordata; order Ceratodontiformes; family Protopteridae; genus Protopterus; species Protopterus annectens. The sequence goes on from NC_056750.1 coordinate 647,779,003, forward strand.
TCTTTGACAAGACACGGACTATGATGATGGAGAGGGGTCCCCATGGTCATCCCCTGATGATGTCTTCTTCGGAGACATCCTGAAAGTATTAAAACAGAGGGGTGGCTGGAACCCCTCCAACCCCTCCTTGGAGGAATCCATGTTTCTGCAGGCTTTTCACGCCTGGTTTTCTATCTCTTGGGTGATCCCACCTGCCGACGAGTTAATCCAGCTCATCATGCAGCATGCTTGGCAGAACCCTGACTCTATTGAGGCCATTCCCTGGAGACCTGATAAGATTCTTTCTCCCCTGGATGAGCATCCACACTGGTCCAAAGATTTGCCAGTTGATGCTATGGTGGTGACGGCGGCCACTAAAAAGGATCTAGCGGAAGAAAGTCCTACTGTCTACCCACCCAACAAGGAGTCTTGGGCTGTGGACAGATTGGGAAAGTGAGTCTTTACTTCAGCGAAATTTGCTGTCAGGTTCCTGAACTATTTGGCACACTTCACGAGGCTCCAAAGAGATCTGATTACCGAACTTTCTGGATACCTCGCAGGTGAAGTTTCTGACAAGGCAAGGGACAAGGTTGCCTCTCAACTTGCCACCCTTGAATCTATTTCCAATTCTTCCATGAGGCTGCTCTCTCACGCAACTGAAGGGGCAGCCAGAGCTGCGGGTGCAGGCATAGTCATGAGGCATCATGCCTGGATGTGCATCTGCGACCTTGAGGACTCCTTCAAGTCTTCCTTTTTGAACACCCCTATTGAACCATCTACCTTATTTGATTCTAAAGTGAAGGACACGCTAGCCAGGTGCGAGCAAGATGGAAAGACTCTGTTTGCCATTGGCCTACATTATTCCATGCCTCAAAGTTCCTTTTCCAGGAACCAGAGGAGTGTGAAAATCCGGAACAAGAAATCTCAGGGTCCTTTTCGTAACGCATGTGGTGGGGATTCCACCAGAGGCAGAGGGGGTTACAATGGTGGAAGATGCCCCTTTAGGGGCAGAGGGGGTCCCTGAAACCAAGACTCTAGAGATTCCTTCTCTGGGTGGTCTTATCAACGCTCCTGAAGTGTTGCCTGATTGCTTTCCTCTAAAAGCAGTTGGGGCTCATTTTTCTCTGCATCAAACTGTCTGACGCTCTATTACAAACAATCAATGGGTACAGAGAATAATCTCCAGAGGCTACTACATCCCTCTAACCTCCTGTTAAAAACCTACAAAAAACCTTCCCAATGTTCCACCCAATCAAAGGGAAGAAGCAGCTTCAGAGATAACAAAGCTGTGTCAAAAAAGAGTCGTCCAACCAGTCCCTCCAGACCAATGTGGATCCATGTTTTACTCAAAATTTTTTTTAGTGCGAAAAAAGACAGGGGACTGGAGACCCATCCTGGATTTCACCACTTAAACAAATCAGTTGTGCAAACCAAGTTCCGCATGGTCACTATTCAATCCATTCTGCCTTTTTTAAGGGAGGATGTTTGGATGTGCTCAAGAGACCTCCGGGATGCGTATTACCACATCAAAATGGACAAACACTCCAGGAGTCTCCTTCGCTTTTGGCTAGGAGCCAATCATTACCAGTTCTGAGCCCTGCCGTTCGGTCTCTCGACAGCCCCCAGAGTGCTCGCGAAATGTCTAGCAGTGGTGACAGCTCATGTGAGACTTCAAGGATTCCAGGTGTTTCCATATTTGGACGATTGGCTCTTCTCCGCCCCCACCAAGCATCTTCTGACTATGGCCCTCCAATACACCCTTTCACTAGCAGAGGCCCTGGCAATCACTGTGCACTAGGAGAAATCCAACTTAGAACCTACCCAACAGCTGGAAGTTATAGGGGCAGTTTTTGATACTCGATCCTGTCTGGTATCTCTCCCAGCTCACAGGCTTCAGAGGTTAAGATTGCAAGTGCGTGTGATTCTCTGTCAAAAGAAGGTGTCAGCAAGGGAAGTTCTCCAGGCTCCAGGGTCCATGGCTGCAGCCATTTCAATAGTTCCTCTGGCAAGGTTACACATGAGACTGTTACAATGGCTCCTAATGTCCAGTGATTTGCAAATCTTCACCCCCTAAATCGCAGGTGCTCATAACCAACTCTTACAAGCAAGATCTCCTTTGGTGGATGAGGCCAGATGCAGAACTTTGGTGTTGCCTCTTTCAGCCCCCTCAGCCCAACACCAATGTGACCACGGACACTTCCCTGATAGGGTGGGGGCCATTTTCAGGGAAAGACAGTTCAAGGCACATGGTCGAGCTTAGAGGCCAACCTGCATATCAATGTTCTGGAGTTGAGTGGTGGTGTTAGCGTTGCGGGAATTACAGCCACTTCTTCCCCCTGGAATGATTGCAATTCAGTCAGACAATATGTCAGTAGTCTGGTACATCAACAAACAAGGAGGAACCAAATCCTACCCCCTGTGTCAAGAGGCCATGAGAATTTGGCACTGGGTGATGGCTTCTGACCATTTTCTAATAGCAATGTACATCCCAGGGAGTTCCAACGTGATTGTGGACAGGCTGAGCAGATGCATTCTCCTTCCACATGAGTGGTCTCTCAATCCCAAAGTGATGGCAGAAATTTTCAGCCAATGGGGACAGCCCTGCTGCAATCTCTTCACCTCCCTTACGAACAACAAATACAGCAGCTACTTTGCCCTCTTTCCCCCAGAGGTCGAGTCCCCGAGAGATGCTCTGACTCACGATTGGCCCACGGGTCTCCTCTATGCCTATCCTCCAATTCTCTTGATACCTCTATTCTTAAAGAAAGCTACTTAGTTGAGATGCAAGGTGATCCTCATTGCCCCTTTCTGGCCTCATCAAGTGTAGTTCCCCCTTCCTCCGGCCTCATCTGTTACATCCTCCATGGATCCTGGACACTCGTCCAGACTTTATTTCTCACCCCCAAAAGTTGACTCACCCAAATCTGTCCAGTCTCAAGCTGATGGCTTGGTTTCTCCTCTTCTGTTAATCACCAGGCAGGAAGCCCTTTCCTCGCCTATCCACGATATTATTCTTACCTCCCATAAACCATCCACCAGAAAACTTTATAGAGATAAATGGAAAAGGTTTTCTCTTTGGTCTAAAGAACGGATGCTAGATCCCTTCTCAGCTCCGGTCTCTGTCATCCTTCAATACCTGTCTGAGTTCTTTGAAAATGGAGCATCAGCCTCTACCATACGAGTCCATTTAGCAGCAATTTCCAATTTCCATAACGGGTTAGAGGGCACTTCGCTTATGTCCATTCACCTATGCAAAACCTTTCTCAAAGGAGTATTTCAAAGCTGACCTCCAGTTAGACATCCCTTAGAGACGTGGAATCTGTCCCTAGTACTGCAGTCACTGTCTCAACCCCCTTTTGAGCCTGCTGCAAACTGTGATCTCAGATTTCTCTCATGGAAATCTCTCTTTTTGGTAGCTGTCACTTCAGTTAGATGGATCTCAGAATTACAGGCCTTATGCATCAGGAGACCATACCTAATATTTCATAAAGACAGAGTATCTCTATGTACTAATCCATCTTTTCTCCCCTAAGTGGTTTCTGATTTTTCTGTGAACCAGTCCATCGAGCTCCCAGTGTTTTTCCTGAATTATTCCAATAAAGGAGAATACTGCCTACAATCCTTGGATGTGCATAGGCAACTACGTTTTTACCTAGACAGGATTAAATCTATCCACAAGACAGGTTCATAGGTGGGTACTAGGCTATCTGCCCAAAGGCATTTATAAGCCTAGCCTGAATGTGTTGGCTTTCACCGCTCACTTAGATTAGTTCTCTGTGCCTCTGTCCAGCAGAGCCACTGAAGTGATCCCTGGGGTAAACTTTCTGTTTTCCATCCAGTTGTCAAGGTTTCTCTTGAAGAGGGTTAGCGACGAGCTCTGCCTAATGTAGATTGGAATCTTGTTCCAATGCATGGGAAGTCTCTAGGACAGGAATCTATCCCTCCAGCACATTCTATTTATTGTTGTGAGGTTTAGATCCCTAGAGCATGTGGCTTGAGGGGATATGGTTTTCTTTAGGTGGAGCATGTCCATCAATTCTGGGTTGGACATGGCCTTGTATGTCAAGCAGAGATCACCTCTGAGTATGTGGTATGCAGCTGAGTACAGCTGGAGTTTCTTCAGTCGAGCTGCATAGGGCATCTGTTTGAAGCCAGGGATCCTCTTGGTGAGGTACTTCTGTGGTCTTTCCAGCTGTTGCAGGTATCTTGTAAGGTACATCCCAAATGGGGCGTTGTACTCTGTGATGGGTCTGATGAGTGATGAGTAGAGGGGCACAATGACCTTTTTTGATCTGGATGCAAACCCTTTTTTGATTAGGCGGGCCACAGAAGGATTTTCTAAACACTTTGGCAATGTGATTATCAAAGGAGAGAGTACAATCTACTTGAGTCCCCAGATCCCTTATTACGTCTTCTGTATTTAGGGGACTACCACCTATGTGGTAGTTTGTGGGTACTTTGTTTTTTTTTCAAAGTGGATGACTATGCACTTTTTGGCATTTAGCTTGAGGCCATGATTTTGACACCAGGTATCCATCTCAGTGAGACCCTTTTGGAGGATGTCTGTGTCAGCCGGAGAGTCAGTTATAGCCCCTAGTTTGCAGTCATCTGCAAACTTGGTCAGCCATAGTCCTCCTATGCTTGCCTGTACTTCTGAGAAGTATATGCTGAACAGGAGGGGTCCTAGGACTGAGCCCTGGGGAATGCCACTTGTAACTGGTTTAGAGTCGGACCTAGCTCCCACAACTATCACCATGTGTGTCCTGTCTGTGAGCCATTTGGCAACCCATCTTGTGATGTAGGGTTTTATGTTCAGGCTGGTGAGCTTGTCTATAATACCAGAATGGGGAATGGTGTCGAAGGTCTTTGCAAGGTCTAGGTAGGCTGTGTGTACCACCTTTCCCTCGTCTATAGCCTTGGTAAATGTCTCAAAGATGTCCACCAGGTTTAGGAGGCATGATTTGCCCTTAACAAAGCTGAACTGGGTAGGGTCCAGTGTTTGTAGGTTGCCAATGTCTCTGTTAATGAGTTCCATGATGATGCACTCCATAGCCTTGCAGACCAAACTAGTCAGGCTTATAGGGTGATAGTTCGCAGGGTCTGTTGTGGCTCCACCTTTGTGGAGCAGAATAACCGTTGCTGTGCGCCACTCTATGGGTACGTAGTCTGTGGAGAGGCTGAGTTTGAACAGTGTGATTAGGTGAGGAGTTAGTTCATCTTTGAGCTCATGTAGGACGCAGCCTGAGACACCGTCTGATCCCATTGATGCTGTGTTTTTGGCTTTGGAAAGGGCTGTTTTAACCTAAGTGTCTGTGATTTCAGGGGCTCTGCATTCTTCTGGTAGGGTTATGGGCCCTTTTGGGGGTGAGAGGGAGATGAAGATTGCACTAAACCCGTCTGCTAGGATGTTGGTGATATCAGTTGGTTCAGTGTATTTTGTACCATTCTGCACTAACTCTGAGCAGATCTGAGCATTGCCACTTAGATTCTTGACATAACTAAAGAATGCCTTGTGGTTATCTTTGGAGTCCTTGGCAATTTTTTTTTCGAAGCTTGCCTTGGATGATTTTATGAGGGATCGTAGTTTCTTGCTGATACTGATCAGGGATGTCTTCCCTTCTTGGGATTTTACTCTTTTCTGTACTAGTTTCCTCCTCCTATTGTATTGCTTGTTTATGGAAGGGGTCCACCAGACTGGTTTACTTTTCTTGGAGGAGTGAGTCTTGGTTTTGCTTGGGATAGCACAATCCATGCATTTCTGTAGGTGCCCATAGAATGCATTAGTAAAGTATTTTGCAGCTTGGACAGCAATATCCTTTAGCATGGGGGCTTTGAAACTTTCCACCTCAGTCTTAAGTAATGTGAAGTTTGCTTTTGAAAAGTTTTTCACGGCAGTTTCCTTGTTCGGAGGTGGGGGCGGAATGTGGATATCCAGAGTGATTTTGTTTATGGTCAGATCTAACCAGCTAGGGCTTGACCTCTGGTGTGGAACACCGGTCGCCCATTTTGGTGATGACCAGGTCTGATATGTTGTCACCTCTGGTGGGAGTGTTGACCAGTTGATCCAGGGCATTTGAGTTTATAAATTCTAGGAAGTGTTGGGCAAGGTAGTTAGTACTTGAGTAGTTCTCCCAGTTGTTTGGGTAATTGAAATCACCCAATATTAGGGTGTTTGGTATGATCTTTATGTTTCCTAGTGTTTCCAGAAGCGCAGAATGGGGGTCCTGGGACATGGTGGGTGATCTGTAGCAAGCTACAATTTGAATTGCAGTTTTGCCCGTTGTTAGTTGCACGTGGATGATCTCTGAAGAATCGTGCTGTACCACTAACCTGGAGGTGTGGGTATCCTTGATGAATATGGATACATCCCTGCCTTTTGTAATTCGCTCCGGGTTCTGTGGCCAAGATGTATGGTATGAGTTGTAGCCTGGTAGTGCTGGGGTGCCCTCTGGAGCCTTAAACCAGGTTTCTGTTACTGCACATATATCGATTTTCTCCATACTGAGGAGTGCCTTGAGTGTGTGCATTTTGAGGTTTAGACTTCTGGCATTGAGTAGCATTGCCCTCAGTTTTTTGTTACTTGTGCTATTTATGGCAGTGGGTTTGTCTTTTGAGCCTTGCCTAAAAAAGGCACTATGGGGGTGGCAAGAGCCTTGGCCAGTATTCAAAAGCCTAATGGTGACAGCTGCAAGCCGTCTCTAGTGAAGCAGCGTGGCTTGTCGAGCATGTCATCCCAGAAGGACAGACACTGGATCCCCTTTGAATGACACCAGAAACTTAGCCAATTGTTGGAATTTTTTTTTATTTCCTTCTTTGGTCCAAGAATGGGATATGCTGTTTTAAAAGTCACTTTATCAAAGTGGCTCAGAGATTGTATTTCATTTTCATATTCATGTGCAAATGAGCCTAGATCTCACAATATCAAAGGACATTCAACTAGAGCTATAGTAACCTCTGTAGCCTTTCACTCCAGAGCCTCTATGAACGACATTTGCACAGCAGCCATTTGGGCTAAACCACACACTTTCATCAAACATTACAAGTTGGATATGGCCTCCAGGGGAAGAGCGGCCTTCGGCTCAGTGGTGCTCAGGAATGTTCTTCCATAAGGCCACCCAGGTTTCTCAAGTAGCTTGGGATTCTGTCCCACCAGTGATGAATAGAAAGAAGATTAACAACATCAGATAAAGAAGCTATGTCTTACCATAAGATTCCATCTGTGTTGTTGATCTTCTTCCATTCATCACACCCCACCCTCCATTCCCCACCAAAGGCTCCTGGTGGATTTCATGGGTCCTTGTGGTGTGTCAGGGTTTTTATGCAAAAATGGCCTCTGCTTCATTTCTATATGTCTTATGCAAACTCGATCTGAGGTTACAGGGAGAAGGGCATTGCAGGTAGCAGCTTAGTTAGAGAGGTTTTTTGGTGTACGCGAGCTTGGTATTAGGCCGACATGTTTCCGAGGGGCTCGGAACCGACCCATTAGTGATGAATGGAAGAAGATCAACAACACAGATGGAATGTTATGGTAAGACATAACTTCTATTTCTGTACCAGATTTTGTGGAATTCTGTGAAACATTTCATTTTCACTTGCCCATATAAACCTAGGCTGCTATGTCAGAAGTTTGACTCCCATCATAACTTCAAAAATTGAAACATGATTCAAAGAAAAAATAGTGAACTACAAAACTTTTACATATTAAACTTTTTTTTTTTTGCTTTGAGGACATGTCCTTCTGCAGCTCCTGAAATGGAGGGCTGTAACCCCCCAAAACTCTTGCTAAGTATATGCTAACTCCAGAATCACTGTACCTCAGAGAAGGAAATATTATTTGAAATACAGTAATTTAGCAATAAACCATGACTGGGTGTGGGTAACTCCTATGATGCCCATATCCAGGAGTGGGTTACTGCTACTGTACAATGACATTATTTAAGAAAGAAATTGTATATAATGGCCCTGTAGTGTTCCTCCGCATTCCTTGTTTGCTGATGTTCTGTGCATGCATGTGGGACTTACATTCCCATATATGCACAGTACATCAGTGCTATTCAGGAGAAGCAGTGGAGAAAAAAGAATCCCTTTTGCTGTTTTTTTTCACCTCATTTATGACCTCTTAATGCACAAAATCTGGACAAAGTCCAACATAATGGTGGACAAAGTTCCAAATATATGGACAAGCTTTAAATATTGCTCTTATAAACTTTGAAAGTTTGTAGAATAAGAGGTATTGTGTTAGCATACATTTTCTTAAGGATATGAAGCCTAAACTTCAAATGTCTGTCATTAATGACATCAATCCCCAATGGCTTGCCAGAAATCTGCAGTTATTTTTATGGGGAACAGACCAAAACCGAGGCAAAAATCTGGACAATTGAGTGGTATGACTCCTGAGATTTTTAGTAAGGACACCTCAGAAACACAATAAAAATCAGGTACATTTATTTTTCTTTAGTGTTCCAAAACATACCTGATTTTTCTTGTATTTTGCTCTGTCATGAAAGCATATCCCAATAGAAAAGTCTAGCCACTCATTGGTACTTCAACGGACGGACTTTTTTTATTGGTATATGCTCCGTTTACAGTGGGCATGATGGTTGGGCTTTCCAATCAGCGTGATAATTTTTGAATAGTAATGAGCCATTATTGTATAATTTCCTATAATACATAAGCAATGCAAATAGTAGACAGTTTCATAACTGTAGTATTTAATGGAGGTCATGAGACATTTAACATATCTGCACTTGTGAAAAGAGTGCATAAAGAATGCTACTTGTGGAGACCACCATTTTATACTTCTGTATGATATATGTCACAAAGCTGTCATATTGTTGGACTTTGATCACACACTGAGTCCTGTGTGTTTTCTAAAGTTCAAACAGAAAGTTATTGCAAAGAGTTCTTGACTTAACACAGGAAAATGGATTCATTTTACTGGCAACAGCCCAGAAATTAAGAAATAATGAGCTAATTTCACCCAAGATGTATAACAAAAGAAATCATGTCCAAATACAGGATGGGCATTGCCTAGCAAGGTAAAACTGCCTTCGTCAATCTGAACAAGCAACTCAGGGAATTAATCAAGACCATCAAAACCAAATTTGAGATAAAAATAGCCTCTACAGCTAAGAACAATCATAATGCTTTCTTCAGTTATATCTGCAACCATTAAGCCGACACCCAACTTCTGCTGAACTAATGGTGAATGGAACCAACTATATGGAGCCAGAGAATATATCAAATCTGCTGGCCAATAATTTTAACCCAAACTCCCCCCCCCCCATCACCCCCAGTTTCCCTTCCAGGAAATCATCATCATCAACAACCCCTTTTTCCCTATTTCCCTCATGTGGCCAAGGTGTCATATCAACCGTCACCATCACATTTCCTCCAGGAAATGCCCTCCATCGTTTCTTTACAAACTATCATTAGGGAGCAAGTCCTCACTGAGATACCTAAGGCCAAGAACACTGCTTCAGTGGGCTCTGATAATATTTCAGGGTGCATACTGAATAGCATGAAACATGACCTGTCAGGCTCACTAGAAACTCTATTTAACCATAGCCTCCAGTCAGACTTAGTAACTAACAAATGGAGGACTACATCAGTTATCCCTCTACATTCCACAGGCCAAGGGAACAACAGACTCATAAGTGTGATTAGTTTCATATGCAATACCATGGAAAGAATTATTATGGTTTTGGTTAACAATGACATAAGAAACTTGTAGACACTGGACCTCAACCAACTCAGTTTTGTCAAAGGCACTCCTGATGGACGTCTTCGAGAAAGTTACTAAAGCTACGGACAAGAGCAAAACAGTGCACACTACATGCCTTGACTTGGTTAAGGTGTTCTAAATGTTGGATCACTTGGGCATTGTAGACAAACTTACAAAACTATGCATAAATTCATATGTCACTCAATGGATAGCCAGCTGGCTCACTGATAGGACACAGGAAGTTAGGATAGAGGAATCCACATCACTAGTGGATTCATACAGGGACTGGTGCTGAGGTCTCTTTTTTGGCATCTGCTTCTATGAAGTTAAGGCAAATGTCAAGGGCCTCTGGCTGATGAAGTTTGCATATTATTGCAAACTATGAGAAGTCACTGAATCCCCAAAACACACACAGATACCCTTCATAGACAAACAGTTGGTACCAGAGCATTGGACACAACTCAGTGTGAGAAAATGCATAACATTTCTCTTTGGAAAGACAGACACACCTGGAAATTACTACATTGATTATACATTCCTTAAAGTACACTGAGTGATTAGAGATCTGGAAATGAATGTTGACAGTTACCTGACCTTTACCACCATGTGTCCACTGTGAAGAGAAAAT